>NW_004524890.1:391520-401551 GCF_000260255.1 Octodon degus | reverse complement strand
CACTAAGCTATCTTCTAGGCCCTATATACTTTTTTTGACACAAATTAAAATACCATATTTTTATTTAAAAATCTTACATATCTTGGACATCTATCCGAAGCATATATATGAGGTAAAAGTACGTTCTCAGAGCTGGGGTTATAGCTGAGTGGCTCAGTGCCTGCCTGGCAAATGTGAGGCCCCGAGTTTAACTTCTGGTAACAAAAAAAAAGAAAAAGATGAAAACAAAAAGGAAAAAATATATAGTGAACACTTCAATTTAAAAAATGATCATAGTAACAGACACCTTGTCATTAATCTCCCTCGAAATACTTCATTTTGCTTTGAGCATACTTCTTCCATCTCCTTGCTACTTTTTGAAGCAGTTGTGTAAGTCCTCTTTGATGTGTGTCTTTACAAGATACAATCAAAACAATGGGGAATGCTACTGCCAAGTGCCATTTAACATAATGGCAGGCTCATAAAAACATTACATTGTGTCCTTGTGCATGTTATTCACCACATCTGTTACAGTGTAATTTCTAGCTCTTCTCCCATGTCAAAATGACTAAAGGTAAACTTTTTTTTAAGGTAAACGTTTTGAATGAATTCAGGACATAGAAGTAGCTATAAGAGTAGAACTAAAAGCACTTATGAGAAAGGATTTGTAGAACATCTTCTGAAAGTGGCAAGAATGATGGATAAGTGTTTTCAAAGTGATAGGGAGTATTTTGAGGGGGATTAATGGCAATGTATCTTTTACCTTAATAAACTTGTTTGTTGTAATTTACTGTATTACCTCCTTCAGATGTTCTTAATTCTTTTTCATGCCTATTTAGTTTTGCATTGTATGGATAAACAATTTAAGGAATTCTCTATTGATAAACATTTGATTCCAGTATTTTGTTGTTAGAAAAAATGCTGTAGTGAATATCTTTATAGTTAACTTTTGCATATGTGATAGGTGTGTTTATAAGTATTGTAGGTTGTTTCTCTGGTGGCTGTACCATTTCATACTACCATAGAGTGTGTGAAGTTGCTGATATTGTGTATCATGACCAACATTGTTTATCATTTTTTCTACTTGTATTACCTTATATGAAGAAGGTAAATGGATTTTTAAAAAAAATGTCAAGACAAAATTTTTGCTAAGTTACCCAGGCTGAGCTTGAACTTGCCATCCTCTTGCCTCAGCCTCCTAAACTGATGTGATTAGAGACACGTGCCTCCACGCCCAGCTATAGATAGATTTTGTACATTTGTAAGCTGTTTTTATTTCTTTGTTTTTATTTTGCTTTGTTTTGTGCAGGGTCTCACTACACAGCTTGAACTCGTGGTGATCCTCCCATTTTCAGCCTCCCCAGCACTGGGATTATAGGCGTGTGCCACTATACCTGGATTTGGTTGCCCACTCAGTGTGCCCAGGGGCTAGGCCAGCACAGCATATGGTACCAGGGATCAAACCCTAGCCCCTGTGCTTGCCTAAGCAGGCACTTAGTCCGCTGAGCTATCTCTCCAGCCCTTATTTCTTCCTTTGTTAACTATGTGTTTGTGTTGATAGTTTTTCAGTTGTGTTTTTTTGTTGTTGTTTTTTGAAAATGGACTTGCAATGGAGTCTAAGTTGCCTTGAACTCTGTATGTAGCCCAGGCTGGCCTGTAACTTGTGGGCTCCCTCCTCAACTTCCTCGATGTCCCATGAGCTCAGCTTGGGTTGTTGTTGTTGTTTGTGTGTGTATTTACAGATTCATAACAGCTTTCCTTGCAGAAGGTTTTAGTTTCTGTATAGTTAACTTATTACTGTATCTAGTGACTACTGAACCTTCTCCCCAATGTTTTTCTATTGCTTTTATGGCCTTACTATTAGTCTTCAGTATCTAGAATATGTAAAATGTGGGCTAGACATTGAGTTTAATATACTTGTTGCAGCACAACTTGGGAAATAATCTATTATCTTTTCTTTCCTTTTGGTGCTGGGGATTGATCCTATGGCCTCATGCATGCTAATGACATGCTTTGTCACTGAACTACACCTCCAACTAATCTTGTTTTTTTTTCCAGCAAACTCCTTTTTTTAAAGTATGTGTTGAGAAAGTGGTTGTAAAAATAGCTTTTTAAAATCAGTCTTTTGTGTTTTTAGTTATTGTTTTACATTGGAGGTTGCTGTTCAGGATAGATCAAATCATCCAAACTTGACAGGTATATCTTTTTAACCTAGGCAGGATATTGACTTATTTATTCATTTGTCATCGAAAGAAGAAAGCCATTTTGACTGTTCCCCACCTCTGTCAGTGACATTGCATCACACCTTGTGTGTGTGTGGTGCTGAAAATTGAACACCCAGGGCTTTGCACATGCTAGACAAGCACTTTGCCATTGAGCTATATCCAGCGTTTTTGCCTCTTGCCCTGGACATTTCTTTTCTTCTCTGGCACATGAGATTTATGCCATTAATTATCAGGCCATTATAAACCCTTCTGGGGGAAGACACCAGTTCTTGAGTGAGTGATGGCATCCTGTAAGCTGTTTTGTGAGCAGAGACTTTGGGCTTAAGATTTCTCTCTTATGGCCCACAGTTCAGATGAAGTGATTCTTAAGCCCACTGGAAGTCAGCTGACTGTGGAATTTCTGGAAGAGAATAGCTTCAGTGTACCCATCTTGGTCTTGAAGAAGGATGGGTTGGGGATGACATTGCCCTCACCATCATTCACTGTGCGGGATGTGGAGCACTATGTTGGTAAGACATTACAGATCATTTTTAACTGTGACATTGTCCACTCCTGTCAATACCTGTGTGTTTTTTCCTCAGTTCACCTTTTGTATTTCCTTTCTAGCCATGTTTGAAACCTGAGGTGAAATGCCTTAACCAGAGTCATTCTTTGGTAAAGCTAGTGCCACAATCAGTTTCCTCTTTCTTCCTTGGCAATAGACAACACAAAATGGGTTGAACTTTTTTAACCTGGGAAGTTTTAGGACATATAGTCTTTCTGTCTTCTCTTGAGCTGAGAGTTTTTGACTATTGTCCTTACATCCTATTTATCTTCTGGGCATAAGTGTTTGGGGAGAGAGGGAGAAAAGTTACAGAAGCAGGGCTTAGGTACCATGTGTGAGATTGTGTGTTAGGTAATTCCATAGCCCTAGCTGGCTTGCATCCATCACATAAATCCAAGGAAGTGTGATAGATACATAGTATCTATTAATAGAAAGTTTTGTTTTTGTTTGTATGTTTGTTTTTGGGTTTTGAGACATTATGTAGTTCAGGCTGGCTTTAAATTTACTACATAGTCCGGGCTGGCCTTGAACTCAAGGTGATCCTCCTGCTATAGCCTCCAGAGTTAGTATTATAGGTGTGTGTGCTAGACATCCAGCTCAATAGATATTTTGAGTATAAGGCCATTTTAGAAACTGGTAAGGGGATAAGACTCTTCCCTATTCCCTGAGACCACTTGATACAAACCTATTTCTTTTTTTATTTGTTTATTGGTACAATTTAAAAACCATTTCTTAAGGGCCGGCCAAAGAGCTCGGTGGATTAAAGTGCCTGCTTGGGCAGATGCAGGGATCAGAGGTTTGTTCCGCGGCCTGCCATGCCGCCCCCGCCCCCCCCCCCCCCCCCACTCCCACCCCTGGGGTGTGCTGAGACAATGATTGAGACTGGTTGTAGTGGTGTAGGCCTGTAATCCGAGCACTTGGGAAGCTGAAAACAGGAGAATCACTACAAGTCTGGTCTGTGTAGTGAGACCCTGTAGACTCTGCATTAAATGCAAGAAAAATAAAATAAATAAAATAAAATAAAAACCATTTCTTTGCTCCAGGTTCTGATAAAGAAATTGATGTGATTGATGTGGCACGCCAGGCTGACTGTAAGATGAAGCTTGGTGACTTTGTGAAATATTATTACAGTGGAAAGAGGGAGAAAGTCCTCAATGTCATCAGTTTGGAATTCTCTGATACCAGGTAGGAAGGCACTGGTAACAAAAAATCCTGATAAAGTGTTTGAACTAGTGGTATACTGAGTATATATCTATGTTCTGTTGCTTTTTCCCTGATTTTTTTTTGTTTGTTTGGGATGGGGAACTGAGTTATACTTAACTCAGGTAGCTGCTTATCAGTATCATCACAACTGAGTCATTTTTCTTCTCTACAACTTCTAACATTGGATAGATTATACAGTATCTATTTTAATTTCTGGCTTCTTCACAATCTAGGGTAGATTTCTTTGATCCTTTTCTGGTGTTTATGTTCTTACATGGTCACTGTCTGCCAGGATAAGTCCTTTGTACCTGAAAATAGATTCACTAAAATTAACTCCAAGTAGTTTCTCTAAGGAGAATTTAAACAGAAAAAGCTATATTAAAACATGAAAATGATTCTCTCTGGCTGTGTGTATATATATGTATGTATATGTGGTTTTTGTGCTCAGAACTGTGAGAAATATGAAGAAATGACAACATATCTTTTTTCTTTAGCTTACTATTTATATTTTTAACTTTTGACTTTGAAATAATTATAGCTTCATGGGATATTGCAAAAAGTATTCAGTAAGGTCCTGTGTATTCTGCAGCCAATTTCCTATAATGGTAACATCTTAGTATAGTTATTGTACAATATTAAAATCCTTGGTATTCTTTTTAAGATGCAAGACTAAACAACCTGAAGGTGTTTTAAAAACTGTTCGTTTATTTATACCTCACTTCATCTGAAAGACTGTTTGAGGTAGCTTATAAAAATGGAGAGGGCTATGGAAAAGCAAAAGTGGAACAAGAAGTTAAAGATGAAATAGGATGCATCTAGTAGGTATTCTGTATATAAAAGGCACATATGAATGTCTGGATTGTTAGAGGAGCTGGCCTGTAGAGCTTTCATTAAATCTTCTAAAGGTTAGAACAAAGAGGAGAGTGCAATGTGGTTTTTTATAGGGTAGAAACAACCTAAAGTATCAGAGAAATGCTTTTTATTTAAACCTGAAACTGAGCCCTTATGAGAAACTCCTATTATGAGGTGGAGATGATACAATAACTTATAATTCAAGTGCCAAGTGAGTATGCGGGGGTAGGGAGATTAAGCATTTATTGGAATAAATGGCCATGTTTTACTGGGGAATGGTGTAGAACTGGATCTTGGGATTTGAGGGGCTGATTGGAATGAAGATGCTGACCAGATTTACAGAAATTAGTGTTCAGCAGAGCCTGTGGGAAGAGCTTGTTGTTTTTCATCAGATCCTCATGAGATACAAGTATTTTATTCATGCTTCAACCTTCTATTTCCAGACTGCTGACATTTGCTTGACCTCCTTCCTTGCTAGGCTTTCAAACCTTGTGGAGACACCTAAGATTGTTCGAAAGCTATCATGGGTCGAGAACTTGTGGCCAGAGGAGAGTGTATTTGAGAGACCCAATGTGCAGAAGTACTGCCTCATGAGTGTACGGGATAGCTACACAGATTTTCATATTGATTTTGGTGGCACTTCAGTATGGTATCATGTGCTGAAGGTAGGAATGTATATTTATGACTTCTGAGAGCATCCAGACCTTGGGCCTCTCTACTTATGTCAGCAGTGCTGGCATAAAACAAGGCAACTCAGTCCTCCCTGCATCTCTGAGTATTTGTGTGACATTTCTATGTAGCTACTCCTACCTGATCATAGCTTGTTGGTACTTTACAGTTTTGATGCTTAATCAAAAAACATGAGTAACAGCAGATGCCTAAGCTTTTCCCAGGTGTTACCTCTTTCAATGAACCAATGTATACTTCCACCAACATGCATAGAAATATCAGTTTTTACTTCACAAATTCTTCATAATGTGAGAAACTTCCTCTCTCCTAGCTTTATTAAAGTATAATTTATATATCATAGACTCGCTTTTTAGGTTGTATTTTGAGACAGAGTCTCAACTTTTCCCAGGCTGGCCTCAAACTCATGGTAATCCTCCTGCCTTAGCCTCTCAAGTGCTGGGATTACAAGTGTGGTCTACCAAGCCCCATTCTGAAGATCTACTCTAGTTACAGTTTGATGAGGATAATATATGGTCCATTAACTGCCAATCCAGTCAAAATAGAACATGAAAAGTCCTTTTTAGTCATGATCCCTATAGTTTTCTTTTTAGTGATTATTATAACTTTGTAATTAGAGCATTCTCAGTGACTGTAAAGGATTTTTGTCTTTGAGAACACTTAAATTTGGTTGCGTTTTGGGGGCTGGAGAGATAGCTCAGCAGACTAAAGCTTAGGCAAGCGCAGGGACTGGGGTTTGATCCTTGGCACCACATGCTATGCCAGCCCTGCCCCCAGGGCAGGCTGAGCCAGCCACAGAGTCCGGGGCATAGTGGCACACACCTATAATCCTAGCATTGGGGAGACTGAAATCAGGAGGATCACTATGAGTCCAAGCTGCATAGAGAGACTCTATAACAACAAATACATTTAAAAAATTGATTGTGTTTTATTATTGCTTATATTGCAGTAATACTTCAGTTCATGAACTTTTTTCTTTCCTTGAATCTGGTCGCAAACTGAATTGATTAAGAACCAAATCAAATTCAATGGTGAGTTCAGTGCTGACCTTATGGAAAATTTGACTTAGTTCTCATTTAATTCAGTTGGTGACCAGAACTGTGGGAAGAATTAGATTTGTGAACCAAGGGCCGGGATATAGCTCAGAAGCACAAGCACTTGCCAAGGTTCTGAGTTTGATTCCTAGTACCAAAAAAAAAAAAAAAGTTTGTGAACCAAGGTACCACTTTATTAGTTTTCTTATCAGAAATATCAAGGAAGAGAGCTAGTAATCCAGCCCTTGGGAGGCTGAGAGTGGAGGATTGCCATGAATTTGGGGCCAGCCTTGGCTACATAGTGAGTTTAAAGCCAATCTGAATTACATGGCAACACCTTGCCTCAAAAACAAAACAAAACAAACAAAATGCCAAGAAAGAACAGTAAATTTAGATTGCTGCTGTTGTCCAAATGATCATGTATCTTCAACTAATTTTTCCACAGGTTTATCATGAAGAAATTTGAGCTTATAAATGAAAATGCTGTTATGCAAATGTTAGACTTAACTCTTTTATTTTTAAATAATTTCACTTTCATATAACAGTTCCAAAAATAATGGGAAGATTTCCTGTGTGTTTGTCTCCAGATTTCTCAGATGTTAGCATTTTATTAATTTAAATGTTACAATTTTATTATTTTTTGACCCTAAAGCAAACATAATAAAATAGTTGTATATTTTTTCTGAGACATTTCAGAATGATTAGGGTGTCCCTTTATCTCTCATAATTCAGTAGATCTTTTTTTTTAATTCAGTAGATCTTAAAAACATTTTCAATATAATCACAATGTAGTTATTACAATCAAGAGATTTAAAAAATCAGGAAATTCATATTGATATAAGACTGTCATCAAATCTACAGAGCTGTCAACTTGCTCCAGTAGATATTTCTAAGAATGTTGCTTTTTGTGTTGAAATTTACTACTGTGAAATATTGATTAAACCGCCAATGTAGGAGACATCTTTGTGTTGTTGAGTTCTTTATTTTTTTTGCCAAATTGTCTGTCTTTTGATTATCCATGCAAAACACCAGGAAATAAAATGTTCTTCCAACAAATAATCACCTAACATCATCTTCTAGAAGTCCTTGGGCAGTCTCTGAACTTTTAAATTTTTATTAGGTTTGATTATGGGGGTGAGTTAGAACACTCTGAATGGTATTTAAAGGCAACTTCATGTTTTTTCTCATCAGTAATATGGTCTTAAATTCTCCTACAGCTAGTAGTATTGATCTCATCTGTAGAGGCTGTTTTTCATTTGCCATTGCATATAAAATAGTGCATTTGGTATACATTTGTCCTAACTTGAACACTTTTGTTTGAAATATCCTTTCCAAATTGTGTTTGTCAAACTTATAGAAAGAAAAGTGCAAAGTGCAAATTCACATCAAAGTGATTCTGGTGTTTGCGAAATAACTCTAACATACTACTATGGTTGTGAAATGTGGGAGAATATCCTTATGAGCATCCTTGAAGATTTTTTCTGCAAACACTTGGTATTTTTGTCATTTCAACTTCTGTTTCAGGGTGAGAAGATATTCTACCTGATTCGCCCAACAAATGCTAATCTGACTCTCTTTGAGTGCTGGAGCAGTTCCTCTAACCAGAATGAGATGTTCTTTGGGGACCAGGTGGACAAGTGCTACAAGTGTTCCGTGAAGCAAGGACAGACACTTTTCATTCCTACAGGTCTTCTGTGGGACCTCTTGGGGTAGGGTGGGGGAAGTGTTATATGCAGGCAGAAAGAAGGAAGCTTGTAGTACAATAGCCAACTGCTTCCCATAATGTGTTAATCTGATTATGTGGGATACCTCTCATCAGCTGAAGGCCAAGAACTAGACATCAAGAAAGTTTGTTTGGTGGTCAGTGGGGAACATGATTGCTTGGGGAGACTGCAGATGGGAATGGGTGGTTCAGGAGGAGGTTGATGGACTCCTTTGCATTAAGTTGATGTCATCTTGGTGGGCAAGTAGAAAACAGGATTCTCAGCCCCATGACTATAGATAGTGACTGGGAAACTGACATTCTAGTCTATAGATTAGAATGATCTGGGGTGAGTAGGACATTTATTCCTAAACAATATGTGCCTGGGTTTTACTCTTAGAATTCTTAGGGCGAGTTTTTAGTATGCATATTTTGAAAAGTTCTCCCAGTTGTCTTAACCATGAGCAAATTTACATCTTTACTTGATTGAGTTTTCCATGAATACAGTATGTATCTTCATTTATTCAGATTTTTCTTGATTTCTTTAATCATCATTAGTATTTTTTTATTTTGCTTCATTTTGAGACAGGGTCTCACTATGAAGTTCAGGCTGGCCTTGAACCCACTATGGAGCCCCAATTGGCCTTGAACTCACAGAGATCCTCCTGCCTCAGCCTACTGAGTGCTGGGATGACAGGTGTGCATCACCACACCTGGCTATATTAGTGTTAAATTTTCTTGAAGTGCTTGGTAGAATTTTTAGGGAAATCACATTGATCTAAAAATTTATTTCTTTTTTTAAATTTATTTTGGTATAGGATCATCCTGTCTCAGTCTCCCCAGTGCTGGAATTACAGGCATGTGCCACCACACAGGGTCCCAGTAGACTGCGCAGTGTGTCCAGGGGTGGGGCCAGTGTAGCATGTTGTGTAGGGGATGGAACCCCAGTCCCTGGACTTGCCTAAGCAGGCACTTAGTCTGCTGAGCTGTCTCACCAGCCGTAAGGATTTCTTTTTGGGAAGGTTTTTCATTAACACTGACTTTCCCTAATCTTTACAAGGCTATTCATATTAGATGAGTAGTTCTCTGTGATTTTTAGTGAATTGATCTATTTTATCTTTTTTCCTTGTGTGGGCAATCGAAGCCAGTGCCTCACCCATACCAGGCATGCATTCCACTACTGAGTTATACCTCCAGATCTATTTCACCTAAATTGTCAAATTTGTGTGTATAAGCCAGTTGCAATGGCACTTGCTTATTGTCCTAGGTACTCAGGAGTCTGAGGTAGGGAGATCACTTGACCTCATGAATTTGAGAACAGCTTGGGCATTTCAAGAAAATTTATTTGGAGTTTATGTATGTAGATTTGTTTATAGCATTTCTTTATTATCCTTTTGATGTCTTCCAGGTCTTTTGAGATACCTGTTTTATTCCTGGCAAAAGTTATTTTTGCCTTTTTATTTGTATCCTTCTTGCTAGAAATTGTTCTTTATTGATCTTTGTAAGAATCACTTTTGTTTCATTGATGTTTCTCTGTTTCTGTTTCAAATTTTATTGATTTCTGTATTTATTTTTCCTCCTTTCCGCTTATTTTTTATTTAGTTTTTTTATGTATTTGGTACAGGGTCTCACTATCCAACTTGGACTTGCAGTGATCCTCCTGTTTTCAGCCTCCTAGTGCTGGGATTACAGGCGTGCACCACCATGCCTGGACTCTGTCACTGGTTCAGCGTGGGCTGGTGCAGTTTGTGTGACTAGGGATCGAACTCTGGTCCCTGTGCTTGCCAAAGTAGGCACTTAGTCTG
>NW_004524890.1:388161-391040 GCF_000260255.1 Octodon degus | reverse complement strand
GCCACCATGCCCAGTCTGAGACATCTCCTGTCCTGGACAGAGAGGGCTGATGTTGTCAAGTGGCCATATTTTTTTTGTGGTGCCAGGGATTGAATTCAGGACCTTGCACTTACCAGTCAAGTGCTTATTCTACTGCGCTATCTCCCTGGCCCGATTGTTTTTTTTTTTGTGGAACTGAGGACTGAACTCAGGCCCTTGCACTTGCCAGGCAAGCACTTATTCTACTGAGCTATCTCCCTGACCCCTTTCTTTCCTAATATAAGCATTTAGTGCCTTAAGTTCCTTTTCATCCGGGCGTCGTAGTGCACCTCTGTCATCCCAGCACTTGGGAGGCTAAGGCAGGAAGATCATTGCAAGTTCAAGACTAGCCAGGGTTACAAAGTGAGCTCAAAGCCAGTCCTGAACTGCCTAGGGAGACCCTTTCTCAAAAAGACAAAAAAAAAATTTCCTCTCAGATTATTTACCTGTGGCACACAAATTTTGACAAGTCATTTTCATTTAGTTAAATTACTGCTGAAAGTGGAGATGTAATTTACCTAGTATAAAATTTACTATTTTATGGATATAATTCAGTTGTTTTCAGTGTATTTACAAGGTTGTGCAACCATCACTGCTGATATCACAAATGTTCACCATCTCAGAAAGAAGCCGTTCTCATTAGCAGTCACTTCTTATTTCTCTGCCTTCCTAGTCCCTGGCAACTACTTTTATTTATTTATTTATATTTATTTTATTATTTTTTTGACAGAACTGAGGATTGAAAAAAAAAAGAACTGGGGATTGAACTCAGGCCCTTGCACTTGCCAGGGAAGCACTTACTCTACTGAGCCATCTCCCTGGCCTCTTACTTTTTTTTGTTAAGAAGATTATTATTATTTTTTAAAGATTTATTTATTTATTTGGTACAGGGTCTCACTATGCAGCTTGGACTCATAGTGCTCCTCTTATCTCAGCCTCCCTAGTGCAGGAATTACAGGCGTGTGCCACTATGCCTGGTCTTAGTCGCCTGCTCAACATGCCTGGGGGTGTGGGGCTGGCACCAGAGCAGCCTGTTGTGCTGGGGATCAAACCCCGGTCCTTGTGCTTGCCTAAGCAGGTGCTTAGACTGCCAAGCTATCTCCCTGGCCCCGGACACTACTTTTGTGCTTGCTGTATATATGGATTTGCCTCTCATGAATATTTCATATACACTGAATCATGTAATATGTTATCTTTTGTGTTTGCCTTCTTTCAGCATGTTTTTAAAATATATTCATGTTACATTTATCAGTGCTCCATTCTTTGTAATGGCTGAATAGTATTACATTGTGTGAATGTATTATAGTTTTACACACTCATCAATTGGTAGACATTTGAATTGTTCCTAATTTTTGGCTATAATGAATAATATTTCTGTGAACATTTATGTATAGTTTTTGTATTAATTTAATATGAGTATCTGAAAATCTGAAATGATCTAAAATCTGAGGGCTGGCCAAATAGCTCAGCAGATTAAAGCCCCTGCTTAGGCAGGCGCAGGGGTTGGAAGTTTGATCCCCGGGGCTGCAGTGGGGTCCCTGCCCCTGGGTGCACTGAGATGGTGATTGAGACCAGGTGTTGTGGTACATGCCTGTAATATCAGTGCTTGGGAGGCTGTAAACTGGAGGATCACTACGAGTCTGAGCTATGTAGTGAGACCCTGTACACTTTGTACACCCTGTCCTAAATAAAAAAAAATCTGAAATCTTTTGAGCACCAATATGATGCCACTAAGGGAAAATTTCATACCTGACTTCATTTTAATGGGTTGTAGTCACAAGACAGGTGCACTGAAAATATTTTATAAAATTTACTTAAGGCTATGTGTAGAAGGTATATATAAATCATAAATAAATTTTATGTTCAGAGTTGTGTCCTATTTCTAAGATATCTCATTAGGTCTATGTGAATATTCTAGTGTCTCAAAAAATGTGAGATTTGGGGCTGGGAGATGGCTCAGTAGAATAAGCGCTTCCCTGGCAAGCACAAGGCCTGAGTTCAATCCCCAGTTCTGCAAAAAATCTGAAAGCTAAAACAGTTTTGGTCCTAGATATTTCAGATAAGTGATACTCTACCTATACTTTCAGTTTCCTTAAAGATATAGTATACATACTTAGGAGAGGAATAACTGAGTTATATGATAATTGTCTTTTTGAGGAATCAGTTTCTAAAACAGTAGTATGTACTATTTTATATTTCTGATAACAATGTATATAAAGTTCCCCATTTCCTTGGGGATATTTTAGATATAAGCCATAACATTGGACCTTGAACTTTGTTCCGTTGATGTATATCCTCAGGACAGCGGCATGCTGTCTGTTATATATTCATAATAAGCTTTATTTATTTCTTTGTTTGTATTTAGTGCAGGGTCTATAGGGTCTCACTACACAGATCAGACTCAATAGTGATCCTCCTGTTTTCAGCCACGCAAGTGCTGGGATTATAGGCATGAACCACCACGGCCAATCTCAATCGCTATCTCAGTGTGCCTCAGGAGCAGGGCTGAACCCTGGCTGCTGTGCTCTGCCTAAGCAGGTGCTTTAGTCAGCTGAGCTACCTGGCTGGCCCCATAATAAGTTTTAAAAGTGTGAAATATTGGTCCTATAAATTTTTATTCAAGATTATTTTGGCTATTTTGGATTTCTTGAATTTTCATAAGAATTTTTAGGTTAAGCTGTCTTATAGATTTTTAGTTATTTTAGTTACTTTTAATTTGTGTAGTGATGTTTTTTGATTTTTTTTCCAGTAGAACTTTTATTTATTTTTTTTCAAAGTTTTATTGATAAATAGATAGCAATGAGACAGTTTCAAATCAAATTGGAAGTACAGTTTCAACAAATAATACACTGCATATATTC
>NW_004524890.1:335034-373575 GCF_000260255.1 Octodon degus | reverse complement strand
TTCTTTTTTTATTTCAGAAAAGAATTACGCTCTGATTTCCTCTATATCTTTCTGCTGTTGCCTATTTACTATCGACGCTATTAATTCATGCACTTGAGCCGAGCTAGTATCCTCCGCACTTGTTCTGGGTGGGCTCTGGGTTTCTTCCATATGTTTCTGCATTTCATTCTTTAGTGCAGATGTTATTAATTCTGGGATTTCTTTTTTCATTTCCAATCTGAGGTCTTCTACATCTTTCTGCAGCTGTTTCTTTATTTCAGAAGCCGTTGATTCATTGCTTTCAGTTGTGTGATTTCCAATTTTTTCTGTGTCAGTGATCTCTGCACTTGTTACGGGTGGGGCTCGGTTTCTGAGGTTGCATTTTGTTCCTTCTCGCCATTTTGTGTAGCACTGTCTTCTGCCCTTTGTTGTAGATCTTTGCTGTAGTTATAACCTTCGCACGTACTAAAGTTCAGGTGCAGCTCTACAAAGTTTGGACTTATCCAGCTGCGTATGGCTTGGTTCTGGCTGCTGTGCTCAGCTCCTTCCCACTGCTGCCCTTGAGGGTGAATATGTTGTGCCCCTGTGGCAAGGTGTTGTGCTCCTGGACTAGCTGGGTGGATCTATCCTCTACACTCTCTGCAGGGATTGCAGCTGCAGGGTCACACCTCAGGCATGTATGCCAGGCCTGAGCTATGCCTGGAGGGGGCAAGGTGAAGTAGGGCAAAGAGGAAGCTCTCCCACACACTCACTGGACCTGGGCTAAGACTGGTTCCGGGGGTTCCTGGAACTGGGCAGAAAATCCTACTCGGCGGGCGGGGTGGGGGAGGCACTGCAGAGTGGTGGGGGTCGGCCCAAGGGGCTGGGAGAGGGTCAAGCCCACGCTGCGCCTTGGCTGGGACTGGTCCGCTGTCGCAGGGTAGCAGGAAGCTCTCTGCACACTCCTGATTTTTTTTTTGAAACAGGGTTTCATTATGCATTTCAGGCTTGCTTTGAACTGACTTTGTAGCCCAGGCTGGCCTCAAACTTGAAGTGATCATCCTGCCTTAGGCTCCCAAGTGCTGGGATTACAGGCATATTCTACCATGCCTGACCTATTTGTTGTAATTTTTTCGTTGTTGATATTACACATATGTGATATTGTCATAATCTGTTGGTATTTATGTTTTAGTAGTTTGAAGGAAATGTTTTGGCTTCTCATTCTCTTGAGTCTCAAGGTGCTCAAGGAATCTCTAGACAACACCTAGGGAACAGGTAGTGTGAAAAACCAGCTTGTTGTGCTACAGCAGCCAATTTGATAGATAATGGGTGGAGAAGAAATTAATATGGAAGAAATTTTAAAAAATATGTCACAGGAAGGTGATAAAAGTCAAGGAATATAATTTTGTTCCAACTGGGTTTAAGCTCTATAATCAAAACTGTTCAAGAAAATATTTCTCTAAGAAATGGCACATCCAACCCAGGCCTGTCGAGCACAAAACCTCCTTTTGCTCAAGTTAGAATTAGAAGGAGTAGTTATGGCAAGGAGATGATGTGCTTAAAAAATGAGAGGATAGTTAAGGCAACAGAGTGATTTTTGAAGTGGACCATATGGAAGTGGAATAAGTTCATTAACCCCAGAAGTAGTTGATTCAGTTCAGATTTATAATGATGGCAGACTAGGGGGTGTTGGTATAGAGGAAGAGCCAAGAATGTTATTTTGCACTGCCAATCTGTGTGTGTGTGTGTGTGTGTGTGTGTATGTGTGTGTATGTGTGTTTTGCTGGGAAATAAACCTAGATACTTTTGCATACTTGAGCCCTTTTTTGTTTTAAATTGTGATATAGAATCTAAGCTTTCTAGACTTTGCCTGAACTTGTAGTCCTCCTGCCTTAGCCTCCCAGAGCACTAGGGTTACATGTGAATGTCACTGTGTCCAGCTTCAGACTAACTGTTCTGAAGAAGTTGAGGCTGAGCTAAATAGGCACTGGCGTTGTTGAGAGGAAGTAAGGCTCAGTGCCGAGTCTAATTTTGCCTTGTTATACTGCAGGATGGATTCATGCTGTGCTGACCCCTGTGGACTGCCTTGCCTTTGGAGGGAACTTCTTACACAGCCTTAACATTGAAATGCAGCTCAAGTAAGTCCTGAAATTGGCCATTCCTGTCTGCTAATTCTTAGTATCTCCTCTAGACTAAGGAGTGCAGCGTAGTAGGAGGCAAGACAATTAAAAAGGAATGGTTCGTGCTTCATGCTGATGTTTAGTTTGGGGATTAACAACTTTTCCTCATTTAGTAGTTATGTGATTTTGGCAAGTCATACAAGCTTTGAGTTTAAAACTTCCTAATATATTAAACTAGCATCTCACAAGATCATTGTCAGGATTGGTAATAGTGGTTGCCTAGTGTCCAGAATAGTAACTGATACACATAGAAGATACTCAGTAGATAGATCCTTGTCATTTCTCCTCCTTTCAGAGCCTATGAGATTGAGAAGCGACTGAGTACAGCAGACCTGTTCAAATTCCCCAACTTTGAGACCATCTGTTGGTATGTGGGAAAGCACATTCTAGACATCTTTCGAGGTATGGAGCTCTTTGTGAGTTGTTCCTTTTTCCCTGCTTCCATTTAGGGATGGGGGATAAATAAAGGGAGAGGGAGGATTGCTATATAAGTATCACCTTAGAGATCTACTCATGTGTAGCAAAACATCATGTTTTATACTTTAAATATGTACAGTAAAAATGTTACTATTTAAAATGTCTATTATTTTCTCTTTTTATACTTTCACCCACTTTTTTTCCCTGTATCATCCATAACTTCTTTTTAACAAATTTAAAAATTTTTATCAATACATGGTTGCAATTCATTTAGTTTACAGTTATCTTGGTGAGTGGTTACATGTACATAGTACAATTTTTTTTAAATCCCTTTCTCCTTCCCTCCCCTCTCCCTTGCTCCTTTCTCAGGTTCCCCTATTTGCATTTTCATATTTGTTAATATTATTTGTCTTAGCTCATATTATGACATACAGTGTTTACATTAATTTGTGTTAATAAGTTTCTGTATGTGGCACATCTTTATTTCTCTCATTTTCCATTCCCTTCCTCACTCCTTGCCCTTGTTCTTTTGGACCACTTCCCTATTATAAGAGATCCATCTCCTTGGCTTTCCTTGTAGCCCTCCTTTTTCTCTAATTTTGGTCTGCAAACTTAGGTTGTTACCCATCCAGAAGACAAGCTTATTGTTATTATCAAATGATTTGGGCTATCAATCTTAACCTCACTATCTCACTGCATTTCAAACATCTTAGGCATAATAAGGAACAGGTATTTTTCATCAAGTATTGATATGTTGAACTTTAAGTCCCTACATAATATGATAAAAAAAAACATTTAAAAATTAGATTATATTTTACAAATAGGATAAAGAATTCTATGCTTCTCATGTTTGCACATAAGTCCAAAAATCTCACCATATACAACCTTGAAGCAGGACAGTCCCACAATATTTCTGGGGAGGTTTTTGTATCCCCAGTTCTGTTCTATTCATCCTCGTGTCTGTTTCTGTTCCAGTACTATGCTGTTTTTTCACTAATGCTTTGTGGTACAGCTTGAATTCAGGTACAGCTGTGACACCTGCTTTGCGTTTATTGCCCAAAATTACTTTTGCTATTGTGAGCCTCTTCTGGTTCCATGTTAATTTTAGGATTATTTTCTCTAAATCTGTAAAGTGTGCTTTTGGTATTTTTAGGGGAACTGCATTGAATCTGTCGAACAGTTTTGAAACTATGGCCATTTTGATCTTTCCATTTTCTGATGTCCTTTTCAATCTCATTTTTCAGAATACTGTAATTTTCTTTTCTTTTTTTGTTTTTAATTTTCTTTGTAGAGTTCTTTTACTTCCTTGATTAATTCCTAGTTACAGTATTTTATATTTCTTGAAGCAACTGTGAATTGTACTGTTTTCATATTTCTCATCTTGTTCATTGCTAGTATATACAAGTGCTCATGACTTTTGTGTGTTGATCCTATACTGTGCTACTTTGCTGAAGTTGATTATTCTAAGGGATTTCTGGTGTTCTTTGGGTCTTATATGTAGAGTGTTATGTCACCTCTGATTAATGATAGTTTGAGTTCGTTCTTTTCTGTATGTATCCCTTTTGTTTCTTTTTCTTGCCTAATTGCTCTGGTTAATGTGTCAAGTACATCTGTTAAATACAACAGATGATGGTGGACATCCTTGTCTTGTTCCTAATTTTAGGTAGAATGCTTTTAATTTTCCACATTTAGTATGATACTGGCTATTGATTTGTGTTAAATAGCCTTTATTATATGGTCCTTCTATACCTGTTTTCTTGAGGGTTTGTATCATGAAGGAGTGTTGAATTTTGTTAAAAGCCTTTCCTGCATCTATTAATATGATCATATGGATATTGACCTTTCCTATCCTTGCATCTCTGGGATGAATCTACATGATATATCATCTTTTTGATAATATGGTGCATTCTGTTTGCCAGTATCTTGTTGAGGATGTTTTGCATCTGTGTGAGTTAAAAGGTTAGCGTATAGTCTCTTTTTAATTGGGTCTTTATTTGGTTTTGGGATCAGGGTGATGCTGGCTTCCATAAATGAAGAGCTTGAGGAATATATATATATATATATATATATATATATTTATTTATTCCTTAAGAGTTTTATAGAATTCAGCTTTGAGTCCCTCAGATTCTTGTGTTTGTTTAGGTGGTAGATTCTTCATTACTGAGTTAATGATGTAATTGCTTGCTATTGGGTTGCTATGCATATTTATGTCTTCTTAGGTTATTTTTTGTGGTTTATAAGTCTAGGAATCTGTCCATTTCTTCAAAATTTAGCAGTTTGTTGGTGTATAATTTTTTGAAGTAGTTTCTTCAGGATTTTGACATAGTTGTGATTTAACCATTTTTATTTCTAATTGCATTGATTTAAGTCTTTAATCTCTTTTTCTTGGTGAGTCTGGCTGAAGGTTTGTCTATTTTTGTTACTGTTTTAAAGAAGCAGCTCTTTAATTTATTGATTTGTTTTTCATTGATTTCTTCTGTTATCTTTATAATTTGCTTCCTTCAGTTTGGGGCTGCAAGTATCTTTAAAGATTTTTCATGAGGTTATTTATTTCGATTTTCTCAGTGTGATTATTAAATGTAATGAAATTTCCTCTGAGAATTTCTTTCATAATGTCCTAGAGATTTCATTGAGGTCTTTAGTCATTGTCATTGTCATCCAGAAATTTTTGAATTTCTTTGTGATCCATTGCCTGTGTAGGTGTATGTTGTTAGTTTTCTAGGAGCTTTTGCCTTTTCTGAAATTTCTTCTGTCATTGATTTCTATTTTCATTGCATAGTGGTCTGATAGTATGCATAGGATAATTTTAGTTCTTTTACATTTACTTAAGCAGGTTTTTTAATTTTTTTTGCAGTACCAGGGATTGAACTCAGGACCTTTCTACTGAGCTATCTCCCCGGCCCCTTAAGCAGGTTTTGGGATTAAAACATGATCTATTTTTGAAAAAGTACTATGTACTGTTTAAAGGAAGCTATATGGTTATTAGAACTTGTTTATAGGGAGGACAGTAAGCTAGATAAGATATGGAAGAGCCAAAGGCTTACAATGGGGAGGGTCAAGGAATTACATTAATCAAGATAGGAGTAGCTATGAGAGGGGCTAAGTATGATAAATTTAAAAACTTGGAGATGGAGTTTATATGTTTGGAAAAAAAATAAAGACATAGTTAATATTGTCTTGAGGGTTTGCGGTGAAGAAAGTACATAAAGAGCTGAGATGAGGGACAGAACCTAGACACATATAAGATTAGAGCCAATAAAACAAGTATACAAGAGTAACAGCTTAGTATACATACAAAATTATAAAAGAACATGAGCCCACATTATTAAATAACTTGAGAAATATACAGAAATTAAAGCTAATATGATGACAATGGGAACACAGATTAGATATTCCAGTGAGACATTGCGTATGTGATTCCCAAGTAGCTTCTTTGCCACAGTGAGTGCTAACACCCCAGTTACTCTTCTAATTCCTCCATTGCAAAACTGAGGTTACCTCAGACTCAGGACCGCTCTGCTTGGTTGCAGGCATTTTTGCAGTTTGATGCAGTCCATGTACTTGGGTTAGGAACTCTTGCTGTCCCTCCCCTGGGTGTGATGATGGATTTGGCAGACAGGTTCACTGGCTCTAGTTTGTTCACTAAGTCAGGATTATTCCTATGCAGTCAATTAAACTACAGCAGTAACAGGATAATCTGTTACAGTGGTATCTATCAGGGCTATTTGAAAAATATAGCATAAAACTCTGTTTTGGGTCTCTGTTTAGCAGTGGGAACACAGCACCAATGTGAGCCTCCAATCCTGTGTAACTCAGGCAGGAATTGGTACCTCATTACAGAAACTGAATCCAGCCCTGACCTCTCAGCATGACTCAACTCCAGTCTGTTCTTCAACTGCTAGCAGTCTCCCATGACTGTCCTCCCCTTATCCATTTTGGGAACTTGGCAGTGTGAAGCCACCACCAAGGGGCTGATCTGGGATTAAGATTGAAATACCCAGCCCTTCTCCATAATGGCACCCTCACTAGAACCTGCTCCAAGAGCTGTGTTTTGAGTTGCTTGAATTTTCACCTGCTAGTGTTTCTGGAGGGCTGCTGGAGAATCAAGAGTCTCAGTGCTCTAGCACTCACTGCTCCATTTTGTCTCCTTCCATAACTTCTTGAAACTGCTAGTCTGTTTTCATCTCTGAATTTGTCATTTAAAGAATATATGTAAATGGAGTCTTACTCTGTGTGATCTTTGGAAATTTCCTTTTTTATTTAGCATTATATACAGAAGGGAATGAATTAACTCTTTGTGTTTAATCAGCATGTCTGAGAAAATTGAATCTCCGTGGAATTATCCCTATTTCTTGCCAGTTAAAGTCAGAAACTCAGTCTGGACTAGTCTTAAGAGTTTCCTGGTTGTGCTTCCCAAGGGAATAAGGCCCATTCCTGACCACCCTGGCATCCTTGCATTAGTTACTAAGTATTAGCCCAGATAGAGGCCAGTATGCTAGGTTTTAACTTTCTTGTTCATGTCTGAGATAGAGTAAGTCCTTTGTTTTGGACAGAGACTTATTTTTAAAGGTGACTTAGCCAGGAGGAACCAGTATGTCGGAGTTACAAAGAAACTTAGACTCCTTTGAGTACAAACTCCTACTAAATATGTCAAGCCCTTATACTGCCATCAGCTAGGCTGTCACTTTAGTATCTGATCAGAAGCTAGATAGCTAACTGATCACTACCTGTTCTGAAGAACAGCTTAGTTTTGTTAAATATACTTCAGTAGAGCCTAAATCTGAATGTTAATAATAATTAATAAATCTGACTTCCCCCTGAAATGAGACAGAACATAACCATTTATCTATGTATGTATGTATGTATGTATGTATGTATGTGGTACCAGGGATCAAACTCAGGCCCTTGCACTTGCCAGGCAGGTGCTTATGCCACTGAGCTATCTCCTGGTTCCATCTTCTGTATTAACTTTCCTTCAAGTCTGTGAAAATTAAAATCATAGTCCTCCTATTCTCAGTTGGAGACCCTATTTATTTATTTATTTATTTATTTATTTTTGGTGGAACTGGGGATTGAACTCAGGCCCTTCTGCTTGCCAGGCAAACGCTTATTCTACTAAGCCATCTCCCCGGCCCCATTTGTAGGTTTTTTTTTTTTTTGCATAACTGGGGATTCAACTCAGACCATTGTGCTTGCTGGGCAAGTGCTTATTCTATTGAGCCATCTCCCCAGCCCTAGAGGCAGAGTAATGCAAGAAAAGGAGTATAGCTGTCAGACTTAAATAAACATGGTTTTAGTCTTGCTTTTGGTACTCAACTGCATTTGTGAGTGGTTGATTAAAACTATTTCATGTTGGAGCCTCAGCTTTATGAACTCTAAAATGAAGACAGTAATTTCTGGTCTATGAATTTGTCATGAGGATTAAATGAAATAGTTGTCAGGTGCCTAGTGGGCAATAGGTTCTCTGTTTGCAAACCGTGTTAGAATTATGAGATCTAGAGTTGTGCTCAGAACTCTGAGCATATGTTCTGTTACTTTGCAAAGATAACAACTTACTCACTTCCCTTGTATGGCTTCATTGACATTCTTTTCTTCTTTCTCCCTTTAGGTTTGCGGGAGAACAGGAGACACCCTGCTTCCTACCTAGTCCATGGTGGCAAAGCCCTGAATTTGGCCTTTAGAGCCTGGACAAGGAAAGAAGTAACTATTTTTTTTTCTTTTCTTTTTGATTTTTAAGACAGGATCTTGCTATGTAGTTCAAGCTGGCCTTGAATTCACTATGTAGCCCAGGCTGGCCTTGAACTCCAAGCAATCCTCCTGCCTCCACCTCTCAAGTGTTGAGATTACAGGTATATCCATCATACCCAGCTAAAAAGTAAATATTATTTCCCTGTCTCCTCAGGAGGTCTACTGTCCATAGGCGTTGGCTTTGGTAGAAGTTTTGGGGAGCAAAAAGACCAGAGGCTTGTGGGCCACTGGATGAAGAATGGAAAACTAGACTAAAATTCTTTGGATTATATTTTTAAACCTTTTCTTCTCTTTATGTCTTTTTGAGATAGGGTCCAACCATATGGTTCAGGCTGGTTTTGAACTCAAAGTGATCCCCTTGCTCAGCCTCCTGTGTTCTGGGATTACAGGCATACCCACCAGACCCTGCTTAAACCTTTTTTTTCTTGTATGCTGCATATTGGGTTTTGTTTCTTGATCCATTCTGTCCATCTGTATCTTTTGAGTGGAGAATGGAAACCATTCACATTTAAAGTTTTTATTTAAAGATACTTTTTTTTCCCTATCATTGCTTTATTTTCTTCTTGCTGATTTTCTCCTTTCTGGCTAACTGCTCACTCTGCTTGGTGCATTCATTCTATTGCACTTTTTGGCGTTATTCCTTTATCTCTTTCTTTTTTTTAATTTTTTTTATTTATTTGTGTGTGTGTGTGGCCAGCTCAGCCCACCAGGGGGCGGGGCTGGCTGGCATGTGGTGCTGGGGGATTGAACTGCGGTCCCTGTGCTTTGCTAAGCTCGTTCTAAGTAGGTGCTTTAGACCACTGAGCCATCTCTCCAGTCCCTCATTATCGCTTTCTAAGATGTTCTTAAAATTTTTGTATTGTTGCTTTGTTCTTCATGAATTTCTTCAGGTGCTCTTTTTCAAGGAAAGACCTTATTTCTTCATCCATTTTGAAAAATAGATTTGCAGTATATATTTGGGTTGGAAGTTGTTTTCTATTAGAGCTTGGAAGACTTTACTGCCATCCTTCCTGGCTTTTAAGGTTTGTGTTGAAGTCTGCTGTAATTCCAATGGATTTACTTTTATGATTCATTGAATTTCTCTTGCAGCTTTTAAGATTCTGTCCCTTGTTAGACTTTTGGTTTGATTCTGATGTAACATGGAGAGGTTCTCTTCTGATCATAGCTATTTGGAGTCCTATATGCATCATTTATCTGTGTGTTTAATCTTTACTTATATTTGGAAAGGTTTTTGTGTGATTTCTTTCTTTCTCCCCCCTGCCTTTTTTTTGAGACAGGGTTTCACTATATAGTTCAGGGTGGCCTTGAGCTCACTTTGTAGCCCAGGCTGGCCTGAACGCAGTGCTCCTCCTGCCTCAGCCTCCCAAGTGCTGGGATTAAAGGTGTATGCCACCGCACCAGCCTTTTGTATGATTTCTGCAAACAGGTTTTTTTATGTCCTTTGTGCTATCTTCTGATTTTTCTTTTTCTTGTGACAAGCTTAGCTGTGTAGTTCAGGCTGGGCTTGAACTCACTTTGTGCCAGGTAGCCTTGAACTCACAGCAATCCTCCTGCCTCAACCTCCTATGTGCTGGGATCACCCCTAAGCATGGTTTGTCTTCTGATTTTTCACTCACTCTAATTAATCTTTTTTTTAAAATGGTAGCAAAGTTTTATCAAAGGTAGGGAAAGAATCAGGCTTTACAGAGTAATTGAGGGCCAGTTAAAAGCAGGAAAAGAAATACACCCTACTGTTTGAGGGCAGGTCACCATGCAAGATTTAACACAGTGGCCAGTCTTACTTTCCTTTGCATCATCTAGCAATGTTGGGTACATTATTCATGTTTTCATTTTAAGATAACTCTCAATAATTGTCTTGGAAATCATCCCTACCTTCCAGTTCTGATATTCCAACCTGCATTGGCTGTTTCTACTGCCCATACTTTTCAGTAGAGTTTTTAATCTCCTGCATTTCTGAGAAGCTTTTCATGGACTCTATTTCTATAGTAAACTGGACATTCATGTTTTGTATCTTTTTTTCTGCTCTGCTAGCTATTTATTAGTGTTTTCATAAGCTCCCTGGTTGTCTTAATACTTTTATTAATTTTTTAGTGATATCTTCTGTGATTTCATGGAATAGCTCATCAATCTGTTTTTTAATCTCCTCTGTTATCCTTTTGAATAATTTGGGTGTGTAACTTTTGTCTTATTCTCCCTTGATGCCCCTAGAATTGGGTTTGGGGGGAATGTAGAGTTTATGGTGGCATTTTTATTTTGACTTGTCTAATTTTGTTATGATTGTTTTCTCTTTGTTTTGTTTTGTGCTTAGATTTGCAGGACAAAGACGTTGTCCCTAGCATTGAGATTTCTGTACTTAGTCTGCTTTTCAGTAATACACGCTGGGTCTGCTCAGGGTTTTGCCTCTGTCCCAAGATCTGACTACCTGTGTTAATTTGGGAGGTGAGGATGTAGTGCATTTGACCTAATACACTCTTCTCTGGGAATGGATCACAGTATTGATAATGTCACAAAGGTATTTCAGGTGTTGGCATATAGAGAAAACTCATAAATAACAACAATTATGCAACTCTGGCAGTGTCAAGCAAATGAACAGCAGTAATAGTATGCAAGACAATTTGGATATTGATCTACCATAAGAACTAATGGTATACCACCCTTAACTAAAGAAAAATCCACAACTATAGTATAAACAGTGAAACAACCTTGATATTTACATATAGCAAATATATACTAAATGTAACAACTATGTCAGCAGAGACTGGGCTTGGTGGCACAATCCTGTAATCCCAGCACTTGGGAGGCTGAAAACAGAAGAATCACTATGAGTCCAATCTATGTAGTGAGACTCTGTAGACCCTGTACTAAATATATAAAAATGAAAGAATTTAGCAATAAGACCATAGTGTTAACTTTCTTAACTTTCTTTCTAAACATTAATAAAAATGCCGTTAAAGTAGTAAACATGTAAGGGGTTTGGAATTGGAGAATGCAAGAGGAAAAATTTGAAGAATAGTAGGCGATGAGGAGGAAAGAGAAGTGAGACCTAGGAATCTATTAAGAAGTAGAACCCTGGTCTGCTGTGCCAGCCCCACCCCTGGGGCACACTGAGACTGTGATTGAGACTGGGCATGGTGGTGCGTTCCTGTAATCCCAGCACTTGGGAGGCTGTAAACAGGAGGATCACTATGAGTCTGATCTAGTAGTGAGACCCTGTAGAACTTCCCCTAAAATACAAAAAAAAAAAAAAAAGAAGAAAGAAAGGCAAAAGGCAGGAAAGAAGAAAAAGAAAACAAAATGAAGATAAAGCTAAAAGGAAAAAGAAAAAAAATGGGGGGGCGGGGAAGAAGAAAGAATAAACAAGGAAGGACAAAAGAAAATTCCCCAGATCCCAGTAATCCAGTGAAGAAGAAAGAATGGAAAAAAAAGAGTCCAAATACAGGAAAAAAAAATTCTCAGTACTTTATTTATTTGTTTGTCTATTTTGGAGACAAGGTCTCACTATGCTATTCGGGTTGGGCTTGAACTCACTATGTAGCCCAGGCTGGCCTCAAATTGGGATTCTATGTGTGTGCTACCACCCTGGCCTTCTCTGTACTTTTGAGTGAGTGATTTTCCTTCTAGATCTATAGTTTTGTAATCTAGCAGTTCGTGGTTTTCTCTGCCTAGCCTTATGGCCTGTGGCTTTGTGAGGTCCCTATCCATTTCAAAGGACCCTCTTTTAGTCCAGGCTAAACAGTGGATAAAGAAGGCAATTAAACCTCAGATATATGGAGGGCGTAGGCAGCAGAACAAAGGTTCTGGTACTTAATTTTGGTACTTTCAGAACCAGCACAACTCAAGCCTGACATTGCCGCCCACCTTGTGCTTTTCCCAGCCCAAGCTCAGAGCCCTCAGGGATTCTTTTTTCTGCTTATTCCATGTCCAAAACTGTCTTGTAATCACTGTGGGAGGATAAGCCGTAGTAAAGACATCCCCCAGCTGGTCTGAGTTTTAGGTTTATACGATCAACCCCTTCCTGGAATGATGCCCCACCAAGAACCCTCCGGAAACATGGCAAGTGCTTGTTCTAAGACCCCTACCTAGCTGCTCCATGCTGTTTTGAGGGTGGAGAGTCTAGTTTGTTTCTCAGCGTTGTGATCTGTCTCGAATTTTGTATAGATCTTAATTTTCTTGTCAGTTCCTTCTTGAGTCCCATTGATTTGCTTCTCTTTATTTTTTCTCCTAGTTGTTACTTGCCAGTGTTAGAATTCCACATCTCAGAGAGCATGAATGTTTCTGTTGCTCACCACTTTACCATCTTGATTCTCTCTAAACCCATCTTTCTGATTATGAAAAGTAATACATATTTACTCTTGAGAATTAAAAACATACAGGAGAGGGCTGGGCATGGTGAAGCACACCTGTAATTCTAGCACTTGGGAGGCTGAGGCAAGAAGATTGTTGGGAGTTTGCCCTCTTCCAGCTATAAAGTGTATTCAAGGCCAGCCTGAATTACATAGCAAGATACTGACTGCCCAAAACCAAATAAACAACAAAGAATATGAAAAAGGAAAGTCATCTTTAATTTTATTTATTTTTAATCAGATTTTATTGGTGTATTTTATATGCGAAATCTTTAATTTTAACTCATAAGAAACTATCATTAATGTTTGGGTATACTTCCTTCTGGTATTTTTATGTGCATTTAAATAATGTAATTGTTGTTGCATTGTACATTCCATTTTGTATCTGAATGTATTAGCTTATCTTAATTTTCTTGTATTCCCAGAATTCTCCGTGTGTGTGTGTGTGTGTGTGTGTGTGTGTGCGTGTGTGTGTGTTTTTGTTTTTTTTTTTGTATTTTTTAGGGAAGGGTGTACAGGGTGTTTAGGGTCTCACTACTAGATCAGGCTCATGGTGATCTGCCTGTTTACAGCTTCCCAAGATCTGGGATTACAGGTGCGTGCCACCACGCCCAGTCTCAATTGCCTTCTCACCATGCCCTGGGGGCAGGGCTGGCACAGCAGGCCTGGGAATGGAACCCCAGCCCCTGTGCCTGCCTATAGGTACTTTAATCCTCGGAGCTATTTGGCTGGCCCCTCCGTAAGTGTTTAGTAGTTATGTAATACCATTTTTCTTGAAAGTACCATCTTTTCCTATCCACTTGCTTATTTTTGCTTCCTTTATATATGTTTATTTGTAGAGATGTAGCTATAAAAAATTATACAGTAAATAGTTGTATGCACCAGTGTTTTTCACTCATCTCTTGGTTGTTCTTTTAGGATAGATTCCTTTAAGAGAAATTACTAGGTTAAAGTTTATGAAAAAACACATTGCATACTATAAAATTTGGCTTTTTGGAAATGTACTGATATCCACCTACCCAACTAAATACTAAACTAGCATAAAAGAAAATAAGAAAGCTGTCTGTCTCCTTACTTGGAAAGATCTCTAGAACTTGTCAAGTATAGGTGCGGAACCCTGTGTATGTAGCATGTTACATTATATATCAAAAAGAAACAAGAATTATATTTGTGTGTGCTTATCACACAATCTGGAGGCAAGCAAATACCAATGAAAGTGCCTGTCGGGGTAGGATGCTGGGCCTGATGTCAAGTCAGAGACGAGAGTTATTTTTTTAATATATGTTTGATTTTTTTTATCTTTTATTTATGTCTTTGAGGCAGGTTTTCAATATGCAGTTCAGGCTGTCCCTGAACTCACTTTGTAGGCCAAGCTGACCTCAAACTCACAGTGATCCTCCTGCTTCAATCTTTCAAGTGCTGGGATTTTGTTTTGTTTTGTTTTGTTTTTGGCGGAACCGGGGATTGAACTCAGATCCTTGCGCTTGCTAGGGAAGTGCTTATTCCACTGAACCATCTCCCTGGCCCCAAATATCTGACAGCTTTCTCTCTCTCTTTTTTTTTTTTTTTTTTTTTTTGGCAGAACCGGGGATTGAACTCAGGCCCTTGAGCTTGTCAGAGAAGCACTTATTCCATTGAGCCATCTCCCCAGCCCCTTGGGGGTCATTTTGAGACAGGGCTTTCCTATGTAGTTTATGCTGCTGCCTTGAACTCACTTTATAGCTGAGGCAGGCCTCAAATTCACAGTGATCCTCCTGGCTCAGCCTCCTGAGGCATTGAGACATCACACCTGTCTTGTTGTTTGATTTTTGATCCATGTGCATGGATTATCTTTTCAAAGTATTAAAGTTTAAAACACAAGTTTTAGCTAGGTGTGGTGGCACACAGGTTTTACCAATACATATTCAGGGTTGAGATATCCTACAGATTCCTTTGTTGCATACATTGACCTAAGGGGAACTTTCATTCACTACAGACTAACCCATGCAATCTCTCTGTTTCCTTTTGCCAACATTTCTCATATTTTTGGATGTCATCTTTTGGGCCTTCTCTTTTTCCTTTGAGTCATGTGCAACTGGGCCTTTGCCTTGGATTCTGTTTTTCCACATCTTTCAAGTGTTCCTAGTTTTTGTATGTTCCTGACTTCTCTCATAAATGAACTTCAGAGTGACTGTGTTCCAGCAACACTGAAATGGAAGTGGTTGGGTGGATCCTAAGCTGTCATGCCCCAAGTTATGAGACCCAGTGACCAAAGAACGGTCTCAAAGGCATGGCCGAAGGAAACAGAAGAGTAGGACAAAATTCTGAGGAGTCCACACTTACAGAAAAAGTTTTTTGTGAAATGCAGATGACTTATATGAGAGGCATTTGTTCCCTTACCATTCCAGAGCACCTGGTATGAGAGGGAAACACTAAGGTTGTCCAACAGGGGTTCTTGATCTTCTACCCAGTCACCAAAATTAATTCCTCATAGATTAAGAAAGTTAAAGGGAAAAAGAAACCAGGAGAAAAAAAGAACAAAATGCTGTAAAATTTACTAGTCCTTTAGACACAGAAATGATGTGGAAGGTGTTAGAAGAAATCACAAAGAAAAACCTTGGAAACATCAGAAGGATAGCAAACAAGTTAAAAGAGACACAACTCTGGGTAGCTGTTGTGTTAGCTGTGGATCTGTAGCTGCTCAACCAGCACTTTCTGTCTTTATGTGTGCAGGGCCTGGTTTATCCCCATTAACCTCCCTGAAGTCATTGATTTCATAAGGGTTGTAAAGTGAATTCCTCATACCTCTTATGTGTCCTTTACCAGATAATATTTGGCAGATAGTTTTTCTTAGTCTGTGGCTTGTGTTAAAGCTGCAAAGTTTTTCCAAATTTTTTATTTTTGCTAAGTTTATTTTATTAGCTTTTTCTTTCTGGTTCATGTTATTTGTGTTTTAAAACATCTTTGCCTAAACAAAAGTCACAGAGGTTTTTTTCCTCTTTCCTAAAGGATTTATAGTTTCAGGTATTTACATTTAGATCTGTGATCTATTCTGTATGTGCTGGGAGGCAGGGTACAAAATGAATCAAGGTTCTTTTTTGCCTGTGGATATCTAAATGATCCAGTGGCAGTTGTTGAGAAGATCTCCCTTTTTTCATTAAGCTGTTTTTCAGTGTTTGTTGAAAATTAGTTGTTCATGTATGTGTGAGCTTATTTCTTATGTCTCTTGTTTGACAGGCTCTGCCAGACCATGAGGATGAGATCCCGGAGACAGTACGGACTGTACAACTCATTAAAGATCTGGCTAGGGAGATCCGCTTGGTTGAAGTAAGAAGCATGGTGGGAGGGAAAGCATTTTGGAAGGGCTCAGTACTCAAGTGAGGCCTTTGTAATTGGCATAGAACCTAGGGGAAGGATTGGGACATCTTTGCCCAGGGCCCTGCTCAATTAGTAAGTCATTCACTCAAATTGTTATTATGTGCTTGGACTTTACCACACATTGGGCTAGGCTCTTAGAATACCTAATACAGTGCCTGCCCACAAAGATCTCAGAGTCTAGTAGAGGGCCTTGAGCAAAATTAACCTCCCCGAGCTTGAGTTTCCTCATGTCTAAAATGAGGATAATTGTACCGACTCAAGGATTAAGAAGATTAAATAAAGTCATGTGGATTGAACATTAGATATAATTCTTGGCACACAGGAGATGTTCATGGTTGGTTGTGGTGGTGGGTGGTGGTGGTAGTTGTAGTTGTTGTTATTAATATTTTCACTCAGTCTCTGCGTTCTACAAAATGACAGTTCTCTCAGGTTGAAGATGATTACAAAGCCATGTTCAACAGGTGGCATATACTACGAGGCAGTAAGGTATAGTGGTAAGAGACTCAGAGCAACCTGATTCTGGTTCCTGCTTGGTTACTTGACAACTTTTCAGAGCCCCCATTTTCTCATTTGTAAAATGGGAACCAATTTTACCAACTTTACAGAGCTTTGGTAGGATTAAGAGCTAATATATGTAGAGCCCCTCATACAGTGCCTAGCAGAGTAAGTACTCAATAAATGTGAGCCATTGTTATTAATAGACTTCATGGAAAAGAGAAGCAATCAGTGTGGGCTGGTGAAGTAACAGGCACCAGAGAATAGAATTTGAGGCTATTTAAACTGTTTTTAGCTCAGGAACTGTGAAGGTTCATTTAGTTTCCATGACATACATCCATGCTAGGGTATTCAAGTGAACTACCCATTGCCTGCAGCATGTTTCACTGCCTGAACCTTACAGTGTCTTACCTTCTACCTCATTTTCTTCTACTTTAACTGTTAAAGTTCTTCAGGATTGTTAAAACCCTACTTTTACTCCAGCTCTGCCTACTTAACCCAGTCTTGTACAAACAGAGCTTTGGGCTGGCTTGAAGAGAAATTACAGATAGGTTATATGTGGTCCATTGTCTTTCAAATGTTTTAAAGGAATGGAATCTTGCTTTTCAAATGAGATCTTACATGGAAGCCCAGTATACATAACAAATCAAAGCACAACTGCTTTCAGTAGGATGAAGGTGGGAGGCCTAGCACTCTACTTGTTCCTTTCCTATGTTTTCTATCTGCCTTCAGTCCCTAGGACTTCTCCCAGGAAGCTCAAAAGAACCACCAAATATTTTTGAAATTCACCTTTGCAGTCTGATCCTTTAGTTTTACAAGTGAGTAAACAGAACTCCAGAGTGGTCAAACAACATTCTGTGATGTTACAGAGCTAGGTAGTAGTGAAATTATGACTAGCACTTTTTCCTTTAAAATCCTCTAGTCCTTAGACTTTGAACCACAAACTAGTACTTGATTTTCTTTTTTTGTTTGTTCTATGTCCGCTACTTTTGGAGTCTTTTTCTCTAGTTTTGACAATAGTGCTGGGCTTTTACTTTGCTCGTCTTCTCATTACTTGTCAGTGGCTGGGTAAAGAAATGCCACCCAATATATTCTTGATGACACATTGTGCAAAAACTAGGGTGTGCATATGTGGAGCATCTGCAAGCCACTTCCATGGCATTATCACCAATGCTGGATACAGACCTCTGCTCTTAGCATAGACAGAACCCTTAAGTAAGCTCTAACCCCCTCATGTACTAACGCTCTTGTAGGATATCTTCCAACAGAACGTTGGGAAGACGAGCAATATCTTTGGGCTGCAGAGGATCTTCCCAGCCGGCTCCATTCCCTTAACCAGGCCAGCCCATTCCACTTCAGTATCCATGGCCAGGCTGTCACTGCCCTCCAAAAGTGGTTCAAAGAAGAAAGGCCTGAAGCCCAAGGAACTCTTCGAGAAAGCAGAGCAAAAGGGCAAGGAGAGTTCAGCCTTGGGGCCTGCTGGCCAGTTGAGCTATAATCTCATGGACCCAAACAATCATCAGGCACTGAAGACAGGCTGTTCCCAGAAAGCAAAGGTGGGTGCTGGCCTATGGGTTCAGCCCAACACTTTTGGGTCCCTTGGAAGAGCAAGGATTCAAAAGGACAGGCTATTCTGTACTATTCTCACCTCCCTTAGGGCCCCTGGTGTTTGGCTACCAGTCCCACTCATTTAATAGGCGTTTATTGAGAGCTTTCTATGCTTGGCACTGTGGTAGGTGCTGTGGATGTAACTCTCAAGAGATCTGACAGGCCAGTAAGAAATATAGGCTTAGCTTAAAACAAATGAGTGCAATGAAGTGTTGTGGATGCCACAATTGGGGTATTTTTGGGTCCCTGAGACACAGAGTGGGTTGATTTTTCTGTGGTAGGGGAGATGGTCAGGAACTCTTTTCCAAAAATGTGACACTTGATCTGAATGTTGAAATGTTGGGATGGGAAATGAAATTCTGGAACATTGTATAAGTGTCAGGTTGGAGTTTTGAACAGGTCTTTAAAGGAATCCCTCCCCGGTATACTTTGCCTCAAGATTATGGTGTTTTCCTTGGGAATCTAAAGACGCCCCTGTCCTTTTTTAAGGGAACATGTTTTATAGGATTGACAGTTTTCCCCTGAACCAGCCATATTCTCAACCTACTGTTCCTGCGATATCTGGGAGTGGGGATTGGGTTAGGGAGGTATAGCAGAAGATCTTGTTCAGTGGGTTTTGACAGTGAATTTAGCCATGAAACCAGAGGGAACTGGCCTTCTTGATATTCACCTGGGAATCTTAGACTGGTGACAACTGAGCCTCCTCCTTCTGCAGTTCAGCATGACTGGTACCTGCTTGAATGACTCAGACGATGACTCGCCAGACATGGACCTTGATGGGAGTGAGAGCCCGCTGGCCCTATTGATGGCCAATGGCAGGTGAGGCTAAAAGAAGAAACAGATATCGAAACTGTCAGTAGCATTATGCCACTAAGTTAGGGCACAGAATTGAGATCTAGGAGTGGGGATATAAGCATGGATGGGCTGTACATAGAGCAATCCCCCTAGATATTATCAGATATTGTTTAAATAAAATCACAGTACAGGGAGATGTCTGGAATCTAATTGGTAGTCTTAAGAAAGGGCATTTATAAGTTCCAGAATTTCAGCAAGTTGGTGGAGTTTTACCACTGGTTTTTTAACAAAATATTTAGGATAGATAAGCAGCTACCTTCTATTAGTTCAATGAGAAGAAAGGGTTGGACTAATATTGTTTAGACAAGATAGCATGTCTGCATCTTGTCCTCTGAATAACTACGACGAAGACAAATTGCAATGTATTAATTATTGTAACTGTCCTACTAACCTGTTTTGAAACTATTTCATTGCTATTTTTTCCGCATTAAAATGAATGAAAGGGGAGTCAGGGAGATGGCTCAGTAGAATAAGCCCTTGCCTGGCATGCACAAGGGCCTGAGTTCAATCCTCGGTTCTGCTCCCAAAATAAAAAAGAATAAAAAATTTAAAAAATCATTTTTGTATACTTTTTGTTGTTTTTATTTTATTAGTACATGTTTGTAGTACATAGTGAGTATATTAATTGAATATGCCTTTTGTCTTGTGATTAGATTTTGAAGAATTCCGTGTACCAGCATCTTTGTACAAGTTTGTAAATAAAAAGGTTTAGTGCTCACTACCTCATATTTATAAGTAATTTGAAACATTTTATCAGTAAAGATTAGATAGATAAATTAGGCATTTTGTATGAAATCGAATACTGAACAATTGTTGAAAAGAATGGTGCAGTTGAATATTTGTTGACGTAGATGTCCAAAATATATGTTCTTAAGGGCCAGCCAAATAGCTCAGCATATTAAAGTCCCTGCAAGCAGGTACAGGGGCCACGGGTTCGATCTCCAGGCCTACCCTGCTGGCCCTGCCCCTAGGGCATGCTGAGACAGCAATTGAGACGGGGCATGGTGGTGCATGCCTGTAATCCCAGCTCTTGTGAGGCTGTAAACAGGCAGATCACTACTAGTCCAATCTAGTAGTGAGACTCTGAACACCCTGTAGACCCTTCCCTAAAATCCAAAAAAAGTATATGTCCTTTTTTATTCATTTTAATGAGAAAAAAGATAAAATATCAATGAAACAGTTTCAAAATAGGTTAGTAGGACAGTTACAATAATTAATACATTGCATAATGTTGTCTTCGTAGTAGTCATTCAGAGGACAAGATGTAGACATGATATCTTGTCTAAACAACATTAGTACAAACCTTTCTTCTCAATGAACTAAGATAAAGTAGCTGTATATTTATCCTATCTTGTGCATACATGTGTATGCATTTTTTTCATCAAAGCAGAACGGTATTTTATTTATGCTTTTGGAAAGTTAGTAACATGTGACACAAGGTTTCCTAGTGACTAATAGCTGACTTTTACCAGACAGGATGTTTATCTCAGGACTGAGGTAGCTTGTTTGCTTTAAGTACTGAGATCTAGTCCTGCCTACACACATTTGATCAATATCCTAGCTTCCCTGGCTCCCAACATAGCCACCGTTTTGTTTTGTTTTGTTTTGTTTTGTCAGAGATGTGTGTTCCATTGCAGTTAAAGAAATTGTATTTGGAGAAGTCTTTAAAGGACCTTTTTATACTTGATGCCAGTCCAAAGATTGTAGGTACTTGAATTCAGCAAAATAACCTAATATAGTCCAATAGTCCCTAATAGTAGTGAGTTATCAGCACAGCTGGCAATTGTCCAAAGTTGTTGATTTGAGCCTTTTACAGCTCAGCATATTAGTATGGCTTTACTTTTTACACCTCGTTTTTATACTTTTCTGCTGGATGGTTAAGACCAAGATAAACCAAGATTTATGTAACAAGAATTGTAGCTTTTGTATCTGATAAGGTCAGTCAAATCCCCTCAGGAATTATCCTGAGACCCTGTACCTCAGTTTGCAGATCCTTTGTCAGTGTCAGCCATGTGGATGAGTCATGGCCATTGCCTGACCAATTTGCTCTCTGTGAAAGCCTGAGAGAATGTTTTCTCTCCATGTGACTCTCCTTAGGTGCATTATACATCACTGATCACTTTCCTCTGTGGTCCCATAATCTCCTTTTTTGGGGGAGAGGGGAAAGGGGGATTGAACTCGGGCCCTTGCGCTTGCCAGGGAAGCGTTTATTCTATTGAGCCATCTCCCCAGCACCTCCATAATCTCCTTGATCAGAAAATTTGGGACACCACTTAGTTACAGGATGTCACAGCATAGGTTCTCTTATGTCCTGAGTCCTCACTGACCTTGAAGGGCTTGGGCCAACATATTGGCTATCCTTTTAGCCCATCTATCTCTCTAATTTTTGGTCTGCAAACTTTAGTTGTTAAAGTGACTCATCCACATGGCTGACACTGACAAAGGATCTATAAACTGTGGTACAGGGTTTCAGGGTAAATCCTGAGGGGATTTGACTGACCTTGGCAGATGCAGAAGTTACATTTCTTGTCATATAGGTCTTGCTTTAACTTGATCTTAAACATACAGCAGAAAAGTGTAACCACGAGGTATAAAAAGTAAAGCTATACTAATATGCTGAGCTGTAAAAGGCTCAAGTCTACAACTTCGGACAATTGCCAGCTGTGCTGATGACTCACTAATATTATGGGCTATTGGACTATATTGGGTTATTTTGCTGAATTCAAGAAGAGAAACTTAATGATATTACTATCCTGTAACAGGCAGTTAAGCTTAACATCACTATCTGTCTGAATATCAAACACTTTAGACATAAAATGAAACTATTTTCCAACAACCATAGATATTCTAAAATTTAAATCCCTATAGAATGTTAAAAAAACAATTACACAGTTTTATACAGAAATTTAGAAATCAAACCATATACAACATTGTAGCAGTGTAATCCTATGACATTTTTTCCCTTGTCTCTTACTACCTTTTTTTAAACAAAAATTTACTTTAGAGAGAGCATAGCAATAATTGATATGACATTAGAAGAAGTACGCATTTAGAAGACCAAAATGACAGGTATTTCAAGCATGGTTTTAGTATTACACATTGGTGAGTATATGTCCTTTTTTGTTTTGTTTGAAACAGGGGTGGGCATGCTATGTTCCTGAGGCTAGTGTTGAACTCCTATACTCAAGCTTCCTGAAGAGCTAGAATTATAGGCACATGGCAGTTTCTCGCTTAGGATACATTAAGTGAAAAAACAAGGTTGCCAAATAATATGTAGGAACAGTTCCATTTGTACTCTTAAAAAGGGCACTTGTACACATATGTATGTCTTTGTACATGTAGGAAAGCAGTATAGCCTTTCTGTGTTTTAAAATTTGATTTTTGTAAAGTTTAGACTTCAGTTTGCAAGGTTTAAAATTAAAAGAGTTAAAGAGCACACAGTGAAAAAAATCTTGCTCTCATCTATGTTCCTTTGTTCTTCTCCCCATGGACAACCAGTGTCTATGTTTTCCTTTCAGAGATAAATGTGTTCAGGTAATAAATATATTTGTTGTATATTTTATGCTTATTACACCAATTTTATTTATTTTATTATTTTTTACTAATAAAAATTGCATTTACTTAGCAGTGTTCAGAATGTCAACAAAACAGTTGTAACTTTTTTTGCAATTACAGAGTGATATTCAGTTAATAGAACAATTATTTCGTATAAGCTGCATCAGATACAACTGAAGATGAAAAACTACTGTCCCCATGTATAACTAATTTGTTCTGTGCACCAACAAGAACCAGCTTTACATTTCCATGCCAATTTACAACCCCCATACTGCACCAGGCAAGGTTAGTGGCTACTGAAAATCCACCAGGACAGGACTATCTAAAGACACATTCGGTAGTGTGTTAAGTACCAAAAAAAGACACTGTACAGTTTAAAAACAAATCTTACACTGCCTCACATTTCAATTTTTTTTTCTTCAAAAGGAGTGAGTTGTGTATGGGGGGCGTTAAATGCTTTATAGACAAGAAAAAAAAACTGTACTAGAACCAACTTATTCATCATCATCTTCTTTTTCATCCTCATTGTCCTCTTCATCTTCTTCATCCTCTTCATCCTCATCTTCCTCCTCCTCCTCCTCCTCCTCCTCTTCCTTCTTTTTCTTGCTTTTTCCAGCTTTGACGACTCCCTTTTTTGCTGCATCAGGTTTTCCTTTAGCCCAGTTAGCAGCAATGTCCTTTTCATACTTCTCCTTCAGCTTAGCAGCCTTCTTCTCGTATGGCTGCTTGTCATCTGCTGCAGTACTGTTCCACATTTCTCCAGGTTTCTTTGCGATATCACCAATGGAGAGGCCAGGATGTTCTCCTTTGATTTTTGGGTGATACTCGGAACAGACCAAGAAGAAGGCTGAAGGAGGCCCCTTGGGTGCATTGGGATCCTTGGACTTGTTTTTTATATCTCCTTTAGGAGGAATATAAGTTTTCATTTCTCTTTCATAACAAGCCTTGTCCACTTTTGCCATATCTTCAAATTTTCCTTTTTCTTTAGCAGACATGGTCTTCCACCTCTCTGAGCACTTCTTAGAAAACTCTGAGAAGTTAGCAGAAGCATCTGGGGGCTTCTTGTGCTCCTCTCGGCAAGTTTGCCCAAAGAATGTATATGATGACATCTTGCCTCTTGGCTTCTTAGGATCTCCCTCGCCCATGTTACTTGTTTTCCTCAGTGAGGTACAGAGTCCTTCAGTACCTGTCTGGCTCTCACTTGCCCTGACACTGTCTCTATGGAGCTCAATGTATTGCAATGGATCACACCATTTTTTAAATTTTTATTTTATTTTTTGTATTTTAAGGAAGGGTCTACAGGGTGTTCACGGTCTCACTACTAAATTGGACTCGTAGTGATCCGCCTGTTTACAGCCTCCCAAGTGCTGGGATTATAGGGGCACTACCACACCCAGTCTGTCTGTCTCAGCATGCCCTGGGGACAGGGCCAGCACAGCAGGCCCGGGGATCGAAACCCTGGCCGCTGGCCACACCAGTTTTTTTAAACAGTGGTTATCTCTGGTGTTAGATGGGGAGGTGGGAAAGAAGTTTTTCATTTAAATGACATTTGCTGTATATAAACATTTATTAGTTTTCTTTTTTTGAGGTGTTAGGAATTAAATTTCGGATCTTGCACATGCCAGGCAAGGGTTCTACCATTAAGTTATATACCTAGCCCTAAGGAAATCACTTTTTTTCCCCTGTATTTTTGGGAAGGGTCTACAGGATGTTCGAGGTCTCACTACTAGATCAGAGTTATAGTGATTCTCCTGTGTACAGCCTCCTAAGTGCTGGAATTACAGGTTGCACCACCACACCCAGTCTCAATCGCTGTCTCAGTGCGCCCTGGAGGTGGGGCCAGCATGGCAGGCCCGGGGATCCAACTCCTGGCTCCTGCACCTGCTTGGAGGTGCTTTAATCCACTGAGCTATTTGGCTGGTCCAGGAAACCATTTTAAAATATGCCACAGCATTCTGGCAGGGATGCATTATGTTGCCCTGACTGGTCTCAAACACTTGAAATTAAGTGATCCTTCTTCCTTAGCTTCCTGAGTTGCTGGGGCAATGGTCATTTGCTACTGTGCCCAGCCTTAGTTTTTCTAAAGTTAATTTTATTGGAACACTTTTGGTATACATAATGATCACATTCATTGTAGGGAATTTGTACCTGTATGTAATATATCATAATTCCTTTTTTTCTCTGTCCCCTACCCCTCCTTCAACCATTCTTCTCCTCCTTATTTACAGAAATTTTGTTTCTATTTTTTTCCTTTCTATTCTTTTTTCCCTTTCCCCTACCCCATAAAATCTTTTTTGTTTTTGGAGATAAGATCTCACTATGTAGTTCAGAATGGCTTCATACTTGCTATCAAGCTTACCCTGGTCTTGAACTCAGAATCCTCTTGTCTCAGCCACCCAACTGCTGAGATAACAGGTGTATACCACCACACTGGTCCTAAAATAATTTTCATTGAACATTGTCTAAAAGAAGCAAACCTGTTCACAACAAAATTATAGTCTTGGTAATCAGCCAAACTGAGTTGGAATCCCAGTTCTGAAACATTGCTATGTGGCCATGTCCAATTAAGGAACCCTTCTGTATCTTAATGTCCTCATTATTTCTACTCTATAGATGAAACTTACCTTAGAATTGTTAGAAGATTAAGTGATATAATGTATGTAATGCTCTTATCACAAGGACTGGCACATAATAGACGTTTATTTAATAAATGGACTTAATAAGTTGGATGATGAAGATGGAGATGAAATGTGATGATATGGGTATGGCCAGAAGCCAAGTAGGTCATCAGTAAATGCTGAAGTGTGTAGGAAAACAGGCAGGGGAGGGAAATAAAGGCTATTATTTAGATACTCAACATTAGATAGCAGCGGTCAAGAGCCAAGTGCAGAGTATGAACAGTGGAAGAACACAAACAACAAGGATTTTTAATAGCCCCTTTGAACCAGGCGTGGTGATGCACACCTGTAATCCCAGCACTCTGGAGGCTGAGGCAAGAGGGTAGTCATGAGTAAAAGACCAACCTGAGCTACATAGGGAGACCCTGTCTCCAAGATAAGAGGTCTTTTTTGGATATAAGCAAGAATGTAGTACATCCTCTAGGGAGTAAATAAGAGAATAGGGAGAGTAAGGCAGATTCTGAAAGCAAGAGAACTATGATTTGGGTCCAATAACTAAAGAATAAAATTAAAGAGAATATTGACCATTGTTTAGTACTCATAGTTTGTCTCCTGGAGAGAAAAATTGAGGACAAGGATCCTGAGACCTTGTAATGGTCATTGAAAACAGTGAGATATATCCCCCTTCTGCCACCTTTTTCTCACTGCTTCTGTTATCTGCTATAGTTGCCAGAAGCTTCTGTCTGGTGAACTGAGAGGGTCAAAGTATAAAAACATTTATAGACAATATATTATGTGTAGGCCTTTCTCAAAGTTCAGTGTTTTATGGGGAGTGAAGTATAGATGAAACAAAAATAGCTGCATTTCTAGTTGTTGAAGCCTAGCTATATGATGTATAGGCATTTGTTAAATGTTCATATTTTTATATGTTTGAACTTCATCATAATTAGAAGTTAATAAATTATCTGAGCATGAATCGTGTCATTTATTGAGCATTTGCTAGATGTCCAACTTTATCTTAGCTATTTACATGGTATTTAGTCCTTAAGACAACCCTCAGGGTGTTTTTAATCCTCATTTTGCTCAGGTGAAAACAGACAACTTAGTTACCATTGAGCACTTGCCGAGTTTCAGCTCTGCATTAGTTCTTTTAATCCTCCCAACAATCGTAAGACATAGAGTCGTTTGACATAGGCCAGTTTAATAATAGCCAATTCACTGAAAGACATTTCAACAAAGTAACTATTTGTGGAAAATGTGAATTTATTGATTTACCAAAAACTTGTTCTTTTTTTTAATAGAAAGCCTTTTACTAATTTTATTGTTTTTTTAGGGAGGTAGTGGTGCTGGTACTGATGCTAGCATACCCTCCAACCCACTTGTTCCTTTTTATTCATATTGTTTATCATATATAAGAGGATTGTGTAAGCCACTATTGAGTCTTTTCATTTCCTTTATATGTATTTTTTGATTGACACAGCATTTGTTCATACTTATGAGTTACCATGTAATTCATAGTATATTTGGTAGTGATCCACTCAGTAATTATTTCTTTATCGTGAGTACTTTCAAATTCCTGTATTCTGCCATGAAACAATGATGCATTATTGTTAGTTATATTTACCCTGCTGCTTCCATGAAACAGTAAAGTTTTACCTTTGAGTGGCCTCTCTCCTCCCTCTTTTTCGTATTCTCCCATCTTGGGCGAGCAGTGTTTTATATGAAATTGTCTGTTTTATATTTCATTTATGAATGTTCTGTTTTGAAGTATAATTTACATACAACAATATTAACCTGTTTCAAGTGTGCAGTTAAATGAACCTTAGTAAGTTAAAGAACTGTATAGTCATCAACACAATCTGATTTTAAAACATTTCTTTTACCTCAAAAAAGATCCTTTATGCCCATTTGCACTCATTTGTGTGTGTGTGTCTTTTTGAGGGTTTTGCTATGTGGCTTAGACTCACTTTGTAGCCTACGCTGGCCTTGAATGTAAGGCAATCCTCCTGCCTCAGCCTCCTGAGTGCTGGAATTACAGGTGTGTGCCGTCACGCCCCCTGCACTCATTTTCTTCTCAGGCTCACACCCACTCATCTGCTTTCTGCCTTTATACCCGCTTCATGTGTACATTTTATACAAATGAAATCATACAATATGTGGTCTTTTGTATGTGATTTCTTTCACTTGACATAACGTTTATGAGATTCATTCTTCATGTAACATGTATCATTAGTTCTTATTTATTTAGGGTTTTGCTATGTAGATTTAGCCTGGCTTTGAATTCGCTATGTAGCCTAAGGTGGCGTTGAACTCTTGGGAACCCTTCTGCCTCAGCCTCCCAAGTTTTAAGATGATAGATATGTGGCACCATGCCCAACTTGGTTCCTTTTCACTGTTGAATGGTGTTCCACTGTATGGATGCATATATACTACATTTTATTTATCTATTCATGAGTTGATAGTCTGCTTTTGGCTTGTTCAGGATAGTGGTGTTCTAAGTATTTATGTTCAAGTTTTTGTGTAGATACGCTTTTGTTTTTTGCCTAGGAGTAAAATTACTAGGGCATATGCTAACTGTTTAGCTCTTTAGGAAACTACAAACATGGGGCTGGTGAGATAGCTCAGTGAACTAAGCGCCTGCTTAGGCAAGAACGGGGAGCAAGATTTGATCCTCACCATATGCCGCAGCAGCCCCACCCCCAGGTGCACCAAGCCAGCCACCAAGTCCTGGTGTGGTGGCACAGCGCCTATAATCCCAGCACTGGGGAGGCTGAAAACAGGAGGATTGCTACGAGTGAGTCTGAGCTGTGTAGTGAGACCCTGTACTGAATACATAAATTTAAAAAAAACCTGCCAATAATATTCCTTAGTGTCTTAGCATTTTATATTTCTACAGTAATCCTGAATTTCTTCACCATTTTTTAAATTTGGTGATGGTACTAGGGATTGAACCATTGAACTCAGGGCCTTTAGACTATTTTTTTTTTGTCCCTAGCTGATTTTTTTTTTAATTTTTGAGGCTAGGTCTTGCTATGTTTCCCAGACTGGTGGCTCAAACTTGGGATTCTTATACTTTAGTCTCCTAGAGTTCTAGGATTACAGGTGTGCATTACCACATACTGCTTGTCTCACATTTTATGGTTTGCCTTTTTATTATAGTCATTCTAGTATATGCTTGTGTGTGTGTGTGTGTATGTGTGTGTGTTTTGCAGTGCTGGTGACTGTACCCAGGACCTTACACGTGGTAGGCAAGCCTTCTACCACTGACCTATTCCCCAGGGCCCAAATTGTATGTATTTTATGTGTAAAGTGTGGTATTTTGATATAAATCTACATGAAATGATTACTACAATCAGTCTAATTAACATAGCCCATCTCTTCACAGTTACCATTCTTTGTATGTGTGGTATAAACACAGATCTACTCTCAGGAAATTGCAAGTATACAATACAATATTGTTGACTACAGTCATCTTTCTATACATTAGATTTGTAGAACTTATTCTTGTATAACCAAAACTTTGTACCCTTTGACTAGAATCTCTTCCATTTCATCCTAACCCTGGGGGCCCTTGGCTTCTGTGAATATGACTCTTAGATTTTACATTTGAATGAGATCATATAGTCCTTCACATTTTCTGTGAGGCTTGTTCACTTAGCACAGTGTTTTCTGGGTTGTTCATGTCATAAATGTCAGGGTGGTTTTGATTTACGTTTCCCTCATAAGTGGTGATGTTGAGGATCTTTTTGTGCATTTATATATTACTTTTGGAGAAATGTCTAATTGGGATTTTTGCTTGCTTTTAAATTGATTTGTCTGTGTGTGTGTTGCAGGGGGGTGGGAGGGTGGGGGTGGTGGTTGGGGATTGTGCCCATGGCCTTTGTACTTAGGTACATCTCTAGTTCCCTTTTTTATTTTTTTATTTTTGAGACAGAGTCTAAGTTGCTAAGTTGCACAGGTTATGTTTGAATTTGTGATTCTCTTGTCTCAGCTGCCCAGAGTTTTGGGATAATATACATTACCACACAAGTCTTAGATTGACTTGTCTTTAGTCCTGAATTCTAAGAGTTCTGTAACTATTCTGGATACAAATCCTTTACCAGACAATGGCCATGCAAACGTTTTTTCCTCTGTAGCTATAATTCATTTTTAGTGTTTGTTTTTGTTGCAGAAAAGATTTTAATTTTACCTATTCCCATGTCACAGAGATATTGTCCTGTGTTTCTTCGAGTGTTATAGGCTTAACTTTCATATGCATTTCTATGATGTATTTTGAGTTAGTTTTTGTTTATGATGTAAATAAGGTCCACATTGATTTTTTTGCATGTGGATATCCACTTGACTCATTACCCTTTGTTGAACGTTTTAGACTTTACTGAATTCTTTTGGCAAAGTTGGTCATAAATTTTGTTTTTGAAACACAGTCTCACTGTGTAGCTTAGGCTGACCTTGAACTCACAGTCATTCTCCTACCTTAGCCTCCTGAGTGCTAGGATTAGAGGCATGTGCCACCATGCCTGGCTGGCTGGTCATAAATTTAAGAGTTTATTCTGGACTTATAGTCCTGTCTCATTCATCTGTCTGCCCTTATTCTAATACTACATTATGTTGGTTACTATAGCTTTGTTGTAGTTTGAAATTGAATGGTCTAAATCCTCTGACCTTGTTCTTTTTCAAAACAGTGTTAGCTGTTTTTGGTCTTTTGTGTGTTCCTGTATATTATTATCAGTTTTTTTAAAAAAGCTGGCTGGATTTTGATAAGAATTGCACTGAATTAATGGATCAATTTGGGAAGAATTGCCATTTTAATTTGTTTTTGGTGGTGTTAGAAGTTAAACCTAGGCCGTTGTGTATGCCAAGTACATGTTCTACCATGGATCTACACCTCCAGCCCTGCCATCTTAATATTATACATGACTTTTTTAAAAAAAAAACTCTTTTCCTTTTATCCAGTACAAAGAGAATAAAGAGCTTATCAAAGTCTCGGAGAGCCAAAATTGCGAAGAAAGCAGAGAAGTCAAGGCTGGTGGCAGAACAAATGATGGAAGATGAATTTGACCTGGATTCAGATGATGAGCTGCAGATTGATGAGAGACTGGGAAAAGAGAAGGCAGCCCTGATAATAAGACCAAGTGTGTGTCTCTCTGTTCTTTATTTTTCCTTGTGGTCATTACATCTAAGAAAATGATAACCTTATTTTCTTTCCTCTGAGTGTTTGACTCGATGCTAATTTTTGCTTCATGATAAGTATATTCCATTGTTTTTTAGAATTTTCTCGGAAGCTGCCTCGTGCAAAACCTTGCTCTGATCCTAACCGAGTTCGTGAACCAGGAGAAGTTGAGTTTGATATTGAGGTAGGAGTCTACGTCTATGTGGTATTTTATTCATTCTGGTCATAGAGACAGAAAACATGTTGTTTTGGTGAGAAAACTGCAAAAATATCCTATTCATTTAATGCAGATATTTATTAAGTAGAAGATTGTATGCTAAGTGCTACTAAGCATATAAATTGAAGGCTAAGGGCCAGCCAAATAACTCAGCAGATTAAAGCGCCTGTTTAGGCAGATTCAGGGGCCAGGGTTTGATCCCATGAAGCTGTGCTAGCCCTACCCCTCGGGGCATGTGCCTGTAATCCCAGCACTTGGGAGGCTGAACACAGGTGGATGGATCACTATGAGTCCGATTTACATAGTGAGACCCTGTAGACCCTGTACTAAAATACAAAAAAAATTTGAAGGTTATAATTTAGTTGGAATATTTTAAAAATGCTTCAATAATCAGTAGGGTTTGGTAAAAAGATTTCATATGATTTAAAATATTTAACATGACATTGCATAAACTATTTTACTTCATTAAGTTTTAGTTTCCTTATCTTTTTTTTAATCTGTTTAGTACAGGGTCTACATAGTCTGACTACACAAATCAGACTTGTGATCCTTCCTGTTATTCCGGCCTCCCAAGTGCTGGGATTACAGGCCCCCACCATCTCAGCAAGCCCCAGGGGTGGGGCTAACATGGTCCTTATCTTTAAAATAGAAGTTACAGTACTTCACAAAGATGCCATGGAGGCCAGACTTGTGGCACATGACTGTAAATCCAGTATTTGGGGAGGCGGAGGCAGGAGGATTGCAAGTTTGAGTCCAGTCTAACAAAAAGAGTGGGGACTGGGCATGTAGTTTACTATGAAGATCCTCGGCTCAGTCCTCAGTACTAAAAAAAGCCATGGAAATTAAGATGAAAGAATGAATATTCTGTTGTGCTTAATGGTTGTTCTAAACTCTCACAAGATACTAGAAGTCAAACTATCATCCCTGTACTGGGGCTTTATGACACCAGCCTGGGATAGTTGAGGTGATATACTCTTTTCCCAACAGGAAGACTATACAACAGATGAAGACATGGTGGAGGGGGTTGAAGGCAAGCTTGGGAATGGGAGTGGAGCTGGTGGAATTCTTGATCTACTCAAGGCCAGCAGGCAGGTGGGGGGACCTGATTATGCTGCTGTCAGGTGAGTATTGGCTTTGATCTCTCCTCTCCAGTTTACTAGATTCCCTACCCTCACCCCTACCCCCACCCCCAACCAAGAGGTTAGTTGAGCCAATTTTAGTGGACAAAGAATTATCCAGGGAATTTGGCTTGAAGGAATAAAATAAATGTAAAGCTTGTTCTGAGGAACTTAAGAGTTGATAGTGAAAGGATAAATATAGATCTCAATGGGGAATCAATTTTAGGTGCTTTGGAAGTTGGAAGAGGGGCTGGAAGAGTCACATAAGAACTTGAAAAATAAAAGGAAAGATTATAGCATGGGTGAACAGTAAAAGAGGAGTGTCCCCCTTTTTTGCCATCTTGCCTGTTGTCTATGAAGAGACATGAGGCTTCTTAAGAAGCCTGAAATGGTTGGCTTTTCATGAAAACAATCTTGGATACTATCTTGATCTTTTAGCTTGATTTCTAGTTTTTCTCCTTGGGTGGTTCTTTCTTTCCTCCCACCTTGATATCCAGAACTGTTGTCCCTTCTCTCTCTGATTATTCTGATGACTAGTTTCTTCTAAAAACTAGAGAAACTCCTTCAGCATTTCTCCTCTGTCCCTTGCAGCGAGGCCCCAGCCTCCCCCAGCACTCAGGAGGCCATCCAGGGCATGCTGTGTATGGCCAACCTGCAGTCCTCATCGTCTTCTCCGGCTACCTCCAGTCTGCAGGCCTGGTGGACTGGGGGCCAGGACCGAAGCAGTGGGAGCTCCAGCAGTGGGCTGGGCACAGTGTCTAGCAGTCCTGCTTCCCATCGCACCCCAGGGAAGCGGCCCATCAAGCGGCCAGCGTACTGGAGAACCGAAAGCGAGGAGGAGGAGGAGAATGCGAGTCTGGATGAACAGGACAGCTTGGGAGCATGCTTCAAGGACGCAGAGTATAGTAAGGGCAGCTAAGCATATGGGTATAGGCTAGAAGGGCTCCCCTCAGCCCCAGTCTCAATTTCAACCCAAGAGAGAACAGGCTATAGAGAAGAAAGGCTGACCTTAAGCCCAATCCTTAGTTTCTCTGAGCCATGGGGGCCTGCATGTTAGCTCAGTTGTTTAAGCGCCTGCTCATGCAAACACAGTCAGGTGCAGGGGACCGCAGTTCAATCCTGAGCTCCACATGCCTTACCAGACCCACCCTTAAGGCAGCCTGAGCCAGCCAAAAAAAAATCCTTCTCTGAGCCATGTTTTTTACCCTATAAAATGGGGCACAGGTAATTACAAGAATTAGCTCTTATGCTTGCACAGAGCACCTAACCCAGTGTCTTGCTCATGGGAGGGGAAGTGCTCAAAAATGGTAACTCTTATAATTAGTTATTATCTGTTTTTGGTATTATTCAACTTTTATTCTGGCTATTCTTTTTTTTTTCTTCTGTTTACTTACACTACCTGCATTGTTTATAAGTTCTGTACCAGTCAGCTTATTCCTTACAGAGGTATATATTTTCAGCTATTCTTATGAGTTCCATGTTTATATATTCAAATAACCATTGAACAAAATATTTAGACAAGTTATATCTATGCGGAACACATACAGACTTTTCTCTTGTCATTGTTTCTAAACGGTATAACACCTATTTACATAGCATTGATATTGTAGTAGGTATTGCAAACTATCTAGAGTTGATATTAGGTAGGCTGTAGGATATGAGTAGGGTGTATGCAAATACTGTGTATTAAGGAACTTGAGCATCTGTAGATGTTGTTTGGGGATAGGGATTTTTTGTGTCTAGTCATTCACTAATACTAAGAGACTATTGCACTGATCTTTCAGTGAGCTTTTTGCATTTAAGTAATGAGTACTAAAAGAAAATAGCCAGATATGGTGGTACATTTGTAATTCTAGCACTCTAGGAGGCTGGAGCAGGGGGATCATAACTTTGATTCTAACTTGCATGGCTTAGCAAAACCTTGTTACAAAATAAAAACTAAGAAGGGCTAAGAATATATTTCAGTGTAAAGGCCTTGAGTTGAGTCCCTCAGAAAGTCCTTCTTTAAAACTATGAAGTATTGAATGCTCCAGTATATAAAGTTCTTCTATTATGCTAGTAATTATAATGAGGTTTTCATTTTAATATTTTCAAAACATATACAAATATGCTTAATGTTTATTGACCCAAATGAAAAGAAACTAGAGTACACCAGAAGTTCTCATGACTAACACTTGTCTCCCTCTGTGCCCAGTTTGAAGTATACTTTTTCTTCTGTTGTATTTACATGAGTATGGCTATATATAGAGGTAGTTTAGTCTACTGCTTGTAGTTTTGTGACTTGCTTGGACATCTTTCAACATTGGTATATGGAAATCTACTTGTTACATAACATTTTATAGGATTTATGTAGATCATATGTTTAACTATTTACTCATTGGCATTTAGTTATTTCAAAGTTTTTTCTCTTATAATGCTGCAATGAAAATCCTTATAATTTTTGGGCCTGTGTGCTGGTTATTATTTTTCTAGGGTAGATATAAACCTATTGGGTTGATGGTTGTATACAAATAAGTGTTAGGGCCAGTCAGATAGCACCGCAGATTAAAGCACCTGCTTAGGCAGACACAGGGGCTGGGGGTTTGATCCCTGGTGTGCTATACCGGCCCTGCCCCCCGGGGCGCACTGAGATGGTGATTGAGACTGGGCGTGGTGGCACACACCTATAACCCCAGTGCTTGGGAGGCTGAAAACAGGAGGATAACTATGAGTCCGATCTGTGTAGTGAGACCCTGTAGACCCTATACTAAATACATAAAAAAGTAAATGGTAATAGTCTTAAATTTTAATCCCATGGTATTATGATTTGGGTATAGATGTCCCCCCAAAGCCTCATGCAATCATGGGACAGGCTTCTAAAATTTGTGATTAATTCATGAGCCAATGCTGGGATTATGGGTAAATGTTACACCTGACCTTACCTACACCCACCCTGGGATGAATGGCGTGAATAAGGGAAGGAAAGAGGCTTGCTGATGCTCCTCCCTTTTGCTCTTGCTGTTTTGCTGTTTTCTGCTACCATGAACTGCTGCCCTCTGCCATGTGCCACTCTGCCTTGGAGTTAGCCGATTATGGACTGAAACCTCCACAAACTGTGAACTAAATAATCTTTCTTTTCTTAATTTTGGGTGCCAGGTATTTGTCTCAGCAACAGGGCAAAGTAACCAAGACATATGGCAAAAGATGATATTTCAGTTTATTTTGTTTCTTGGCTCTTTATTACTTTTTATTATATATCTATTTAATAGTTTACCCATTTTTCTGTTAGAATTTTTTTCAGACTGATTTATAGTTCTTTATATAGTCTAGATTTGTTAGGATTTTTAGAAATATATTTTGGATATATTGAAAAAAATTTTTTTGTTAGAGAGGAAAATCATATGTGTTTTCCTTGTGTTTATGCAGACCTCCATATAATATAGCTTCAGTGGGGAAAAGGAAAGGTAAAGGTTGGGAGGAGGAAGTATAACTCTGGAGCTATCCATCTTCCCCATAAAAATCCCAGCCTTCTGGCTACCTCCTTGCCTTACGTCTTCTGCGCTTTGCACTATGATTAAGTACCTCTTTATAACATGAGAGATAACATTGCTTTCTTTCCAATTTTTTTTGAGACAAGCCTTGATCTAAGTATACTCCAGGCTAACATCAAACTCACAACAGCCCTCCTGCCTTAGCCTTCTGAGTGCTGGGTTTACTATAATACTTATAATTAATTTTTAAAATTTTTTATTTTTGGTACAGGGTCTCACTACGCAACTCAGACTTATAGTGATCCTCCTGTTTTCAGCTTTGCCAGTGCTGGTATTACAGGCATGCGCCACTATGCTGGGACTCTGTGGCTGGCTTAGTGTGTCTGTGGGCCATCTCTGTACTAAAGAATAGTAGCGTGGCATGTGGTACCTGGGACCAAACCCTGGTCCCTGTGCTTGCCTATGCAGGCACTTAGTCCACTGAGCTATCTTGCTGGCCCAACACTTAATAATTTAAATTTAACTTTTAACTGTGTTCTTTAGATTTCTGTGTAATCTGCCACTATCTTCCCTTCCACCTTTTACTTTCATGTCTCCCAGTTTCTTATTCTGACTGCTGATCAATTCATGCCTCAAGAACTTTGCACAGGCTAGTTCTTTCCCACCACAGTGCTCTGTCTTAGCTCTTTTATTTATTTTTATTTTTGATATTGAGAATCAAACTCAGGTCCTTCCATTTCCCAGGCAAGTTCCATACTACTGAACAATACCCCTAACCTTTTCTCAGCATTTTAATTTATAGAAAAAGTTTATGGTATTTTTAGCATATGATTTTCCCCTGACATCTGCCAGAATTTATTGCCAATGATAACCATTCTGAGATGGAATCTGAAAGTAGTTTTGTTTTGATTTTTGGGACAAGGTCTCACAGACCAGGCTGACCTTGAACTTGTTGCAGTCCTCTTGCCTCAGCTCATGTGCTGGAATTCCAGGTGTGAGCCACCACATCTGGCTCAAAATAGTTTTGACTTGCATTTTTCTAAAGGCTCTTTTTTTTTCAGTACCAGGGATTGAACCCAGGACCTTGCACTTGCCAGGCAGGCTCTTAAGCTGCTGAGCTATATCCCCAGCCCTCTCTAATGGCTATTATGTTGAACATTTTTTCACATTTTATTGGCCATTTCTACCTCTTCTGAAATATATTCAGTTCATTTGCCTATTTATTTATTTATTGGGGGGCTTAATTTCTTAAAGTTGTTTATATATTGTGTATATTCATCCTCTATCAAAAGAATAGCTAGCAAAATTTTCTCCTGTTCTATAGGTTGTCTTTTCAGTGTGTTTTCTGTCTTGTGCAAAAGCTTTTTAATTTGATGTAATCCCATTTGTTGATTCTAAATATTATTTCCTATGCTGCTGGAGTTCTGTTCAGGAATTTTTTGCCTGACTTTACAGCTTTGAGTGTTTATCTGTGTTATCTTTCGCAGTTTCACAGTTTCTGCTTTTTATATTTAGATCTTTGATCTGTTTTGATTTCAGTATAGACTGAGAAATAGGTTTCTAATTTTAAGAGTTTATTATAGTTATATACCATATATTATTATAGTTATAGTTATTTTTATAGATGTTGTATTTTATGTTTTGGTGAAGAATTCTTTCTCATTTCTTTTACTTAAAACTTCTATAGGAGGTAAGTTTTAGGTCTTTAGGGTTAATTTTTATAAATTGTGGGAGAAAGGACTCAAACTTAATTTTTTCCCAGATGGATAGTGATTTATCCCAATGCTGTTTGTTTATTTATTTATTTATTTATTGGCTGGCTCAGCCTGCCCTGAGGGCAGGGCTGGTGGGGCATGTGGTGCCAGGGAACGAACTGCTGTCTCCTGTGCCTGCCTAAGCTTGCCTAAGCAGGCGCTTTAGACCACTGAGCTATCTCCCAGTGCTATTTATTGACTAGTTCATCATCAGCCTCATGATTGAAAGTACTATCTTTGTCATGAACCAAATTCTCATTTATTTAATTTATTTATGTTAAGTTCTCATTTATATATATATGTATTAATTTTTCTGTCCTAGTTCTACTTCTATGCCTTAGTGGCTATGTTAGTTTTGGACAAGTGAATTAACTTCTCTGTGACTCTGTATGATAAATTGCCAACTCATTAGTTTGTTGTGAAGATTAAGTAAATATACATAAAGTAATTTAAAAGATAGCCTAGGACATGGGTATACACTGTGTGTCCTGTGTTATTATTCTATTCCTTCAATTCAATCCATCTATTCTTTATAGCAATATAAGCAAATCTCTTCTATAGAAGTTTCCTTGCATATGAGAGCACAGATACTTATGCAGTAAGCCCATCATCTCTGTACTAAGCTATGATTTGAGACATACCAACTTCCCCTGGCCACCCACCCTACCTTCAGCAGTCAGTCACTTTGAGAATTTTATTTATTTATTTATTCATTGTGTGTGTGTGTGTGTGTGTGTGTGTGGCCAGCTCAGCCCACCTGGGGGCGGGGCTGGCTGGCATGTGGTGCTGGGGGATTGAACCGCGGTCCCTGTGCTTTGCCAAGCTTGATCCAAGTAGGTGCTTTAGACCACTGAGCCATCTCTCCAGCCCCAGTCAGTCACTTTGATATAAAACTACAGCATCTGGACCTGATTTAATCAGTCCTCTCAAAACGAATAGTTCATTCAGCCTCTGCTTCCCTTTTCTCTGCCCTACTTTCTCTAACTACACTGGAAAGATAACTAAAAGGAAGAGACCTTACTTGTTCTTTTCCAAAATTTCTAAACTATTGCTGTATTGAGTTTTTCTATTACAGGTGAATTTTAGGATCAACTTGTCAAATTCCATGAGCAATTCTGTTTTTCCCTTTTATCCTCTTTCTCCCTCCTTTTCTCATTTCTCTCCCTTTTCTCCTTTTTCTGCCTCCTTCCCTCCCTTTCATGCTGTACTGGGTATTGAACCCAGGGCCTGATCTGTACAAGTATTTCCAGCCCTTTTAAAAAAATTTATTTTTTCCCATAATTTCATTGAGAAATAGCAATAAGACAGTTTCAAATCAAACTGGTAGGACAGTTCCAATAATTGACACATTGCATACTGCCTTCCCAGTGGTTATTTGTTGTGCAAGATGCAGAAAAAAAATTATTTTGATATAGGGTTAAGTTGCTCAAAGTGGTCTCAACTTGCCATCTTCCTGTCTTAGTCTCCCACTGTGATGGAATTACAGGCATGTGTCACCCTACCTGGCTCTGTTAGGATTTTTTTGGTATAGATTAATTTATGGAGGTAGACATATTTTTCTAGAGTCCTTTCTGTTAGGAGATGTACGTGTCTGTCCTTCCCTTCCCTCCCCTCCGCTTCCCTTCTCTCCCCTCACCTTCCCTTCCCTCCCCTTCCCTTCCCTTCCCTTCCTTCCCCT
>NW_004524890.1:332676-334934 GCF_000260255.1 Octodon degus | reverse complement strand
TCCTTTCCTCTCCCTTCCTTCCCTTCCCCTCCCTTTCCTTCCTTCCTTCCTTCCTTCCTTCCTTCCTTCCTTCCTGAGATGGTATTGCTATGTAGTTCAGGCTGGCCTTGAATTTGCCGTGTAGCCCAGGCTGACCTCAAACTCATGGCAATTTTTCTGCCTCAGCTGCCCAAGTGCTGGGATTATAGAAATGCTCCACCATGTTCAGCAATGTATTTGTTTCCTTTGGGGGTGGTATTTGTTTCTTAAAGCCCATCTAGCATTCCAGTCAATGGATCCTCTATAACCTTAAACCCTGGACTCAGGCTTCCTCCTTCAGGGTGGAGATTTTTGAAGGCATTTGTTTAAAGTAGGTATCACCTTCATTGAACCAAAATCTGATCCATGATATAGTCTTTATTAGTGATTTTCCTTCTGTGATGCTGGGGATTGAACCGAGGGCCTTGTGTATGCTATAGAAGTGCTTTCCCACTGAGCTACATTGCTAGTCCTTCTCTTTTCCCCTCTCCCTCTCTTAGAATTTCTTTCTCCCTCTTTTCCTCTTTTTCTCCACTTCTCTCTTTCTCTTTCTCCTCTCTCCCTTTTCCTCTCTCCTTTCCCCTACCTCTCTCTTCCTTATATGGGACTGAGGATTGAACACAGGACCTTTACTCTGAGCTACATCATTTTTATTTTGAAATAGGTTCTCAGTAAGATGTTAATTTCCTCAGACTCAAATTTGTAGTCCTCCTGCTTTAGCTTTCCAGAGTACTGGGATTATTCATAATCTTTTTTTAAAAATAGGAAAAATTCTTTTTGTAGTTTTTTCATAAATTCAGCCAGGTTTCTTTCCCACCAGAACTTAATTTGATAGGAGGTAATAGCACAGGCTTTTTAGCTTTTGTCTGTATGTCTTCATATGTTAAAGCTTTTTTTAGTTGTGGGAAAGTCTACCACTAATTGTTTAACAAGGACATGCTAGGGAAAATTGATTTTGAGCCAGTACAACTTTGGAAAGTATTGACATTATGCATAGCTTTACATTTTGTATATCAGCAGTAACAGAACAGGCCATCTTGCCTTTTTGTCATCAAGCAGGGTCTGTGTCTTTACTTAGGTGTTCTTGCATAATTATTCTGTGGTTTATTTCTTCTTCAGTTCTTAAGTATTTTATTTTTTCCCCTATTTTAGTAACACCTTTTTATGCACTCGTTTTTTAAATTGTCTTATTGATAGGATGAAGGAAAATAGTTGATTTTTGTACTTTGATGCTGTATTGTACTGCCTTATTGTTCTCTTTTTAGTTGTAGTAGTTTTCAGTTAATTGCCTTGAGTTCTTGAGGTAAGTGATCTATGCATCTTGTATTAGTTTGGTGGGTTTGCTATAACAAGATAATGCAAACTATGTGGCTTTAACAATAGAAATTTATTTTCTCATAGTTTTGGCACATGAAAATCCAAGATCAAAGTGCCAGCAAGGTTGATTTGTCTAGAGATGTTTCTCCTTGTTTGTAAATGGCCTCCCTCCTTTTTGTCTTTTCACATGGTTTTCCTCTGTATACATAGGCCCGTCATGTCTTTGGGTCCTAATGTCTTCTTGTAAAGACACCAGTCAGATTGGATTATGGCCCATCCTTACAGCCTCATTTAAACTTATCTCCTTAAAGGCCTGATCTCCAAATAAATTCATATTCTGATATACTGGGGGTGAGGGATTCAGTGTACGAATTTTGGGGGAAACACAGATTAGTCTATAGCATCCCCTTTCCAGTATCCATACCTCTAGCTTGTCCTCATTTTATTGCAGTATTTAGTTGTCACGGTGATAGGGGGCAACCTTGTGCTGTTTCTGAGTCTAAAAGAAATGTTGCTGGTATTTCTCTATTTGTATATAGGTCTTTGTTAGACTATTCTCATAAAGTTTGGGGGAGTCTGTCTATTTAAAAGATTTTTGTTTCAGATTCATTAATATTGTTTTCATGAATGGATTTTTGGCATATTTGACCTAAATACATATTTTTTTGTTAATTTGCTAGTGGTGATTTGTATAAATAGAATTACTGATTTTTGAGTCAACATTTTCTTGAGTTTAAGTATTTGTTCATGCATTTTAACAATAGTTTCTTTAGTTTACTTGATTAATGTTCTTTTTAAAAATTAGTTGTTCGGTTTTATTGATCCTTGCTAATGTTTGGTATTAGCTTACTACTTTCTTTCAAATTTTTCATTCTATTTTTGAAATGCTGTTTTACATCTTTTTTTTTTAATTTTATTTATTT
>NW_004524890.1:319987-332576 GCF_000260255.1 Octodon degus | reverse complement strand
GCTAAGCTTGTTCTAAGTAGGTGCTTTAGACCACTGAGCCATCTCTCCAGCCCCTGTTTTACATCTTGAATTGAAATAATTGTTCTTTTTTTTGAGTGTAGGTTTTTATTTCTCTGTCAATTCTACTTTAATATGTAAAAATATTTTTTAAAAAGGTGACATTTATGGAATACTAATGCCAGTTGCTGTACTAGGCGCTGCAGGATCCTATAAATAAAATAACACTCCTTACCCCCAGGAAGCTTCCTGTTCATAGGGAAGAAAGAAATCAGTCCTATACCCCACAGAAGCCCCCAAAACTCTCCTGAACAAGTGGCAAGTTCTGGTGAGGAGGGACGGGAAGCTGAACCAGCCTCAGACCTGGTGAGCAGCTGATACCAGGCCTGGAAGGTCGGGATACTGAATTCTACCACTCAGGACCCCATGGCTTGGGGTCTTCTGATGGAACAGCCAGCATGGGCACCAATGCCACAGAGTTGTGGCCCCTAAGCTGTCACTGAGAAAGTGGAACAACTCATAAGGCAAAGCCATGGCTCGACATCTTCAGAGTAGCTTTGGGACACAGGCACCAGCTGTTCCCATTCTTCCCAAGCTCCTCTCCCTCTGCAGACAGGAAGGACCAGGTTGTGTCACAGTCAGGCTGGCACAGCTGCTTTCTTGGTACTGCTTATGGAGGACCTGGGAACTGAGCTCCCTCCTAGGCAGGGGAGACCCCTTTCCCTGACAGCTCCCCATCTCCTGGAGAGGCCCTAATGCATAGATTTGAAATTTTTGAGCAAGAATAATGTAGACTAGGAAAGTGCAAATGGTTTCTTGGGATAAACCTTTCTCTTAGGTGGAGGCCCAGCAGGGGGGGACAGGTTCTCAGATGGAGTCACATCAAGATCACATTGATGGTACACAACATGGAAGCGTGCAGTGACCCAGGGTCCAGTGGTACTCATAGGCAGGGGCAAAAGAATCTGAACCCAGCCCCACTCTTGGGTGCTCAGGAGGCCTGTGTGTTCCTGTCATCTAATTTCTAGTTTGTATACTTCATGCTAGGGAGTCCTCCAGGCTCTGGGCATTGCTCCTGCTGCTGGGCTTGGATAGAGCATGTGCTTGGGGGTCAGGGTTTGCCGGGAGGCTGTGCCGAGCTCACCATGAGGAAGACAGAGGCGCCTCAGCACCAGGAGTGCCCCTCGTGTAGAATGGGAATAGCCTGGGTCTCTGCCCTGGGAGCTGGGACCACAGAATACTCAGGACTGACAGAAAATAAGGAGTCTAGTCAGCTCCAGAAAGGAGGGTTCCCCAGCCACAACCATGATCTGGGTGCTCAGTCAGTGAACAGAAAGGTCTCATGCTTGCTGCAGGGTCAGACCCTCGATTCCCCTAACAAGCCCTGCAGTCATGGGCAAGGTACCAGAGTTTCATGCTTCTTTGGTTGCAAAGTGGTGGTCGCTGTTATATTAATTCCATTTCTAAGTTTTAGGGGAAGGTGAAAGGGGTCAAATGAATTCATTCATACAGAAACTAAAAAGACTGTTTAGCACATAGCTGGTAAAATCCTAGTTTTGAAATAGTTTCCCTGTATAAGAACTCTATGATATAGATTTTTAACTATTTTATGAGTCAGAAACTGAGGCTCGGAAAGCTATTAAGGAAATTTATTGATATCCCAAAGGGCTGTGCTAGAGGAGACACACATGGAGGCTGTGGTCAAGCTGAAATTTCAAAACGCAAGAGACACGGGGCTAACTCTACTGAGGTCTTCACTAGCGCAGGCTATTTCAAATTTGATCTTTATCTGCAGAGCCCTCGAGTGTATTCAGGAACATCATCATCTAGGTTGGCTGCTGCCTTTTTTTCTTTTTTTCTTCAGTAATGGGGATTGAACTTGGGACCTTGCACTTACCAGGTAGGTGCTTATGCCACTGAGCTATATCCCCAGTTGCTACTTTCTTAGGAACAATTTCTCAGGCTTTTGAGGACAAATGAGGTCAAAATTCCTTAGTGTGATGACTTTCCCTGAAGTGCCAAGCACTAGGGAGGCTGGGAGAACAGAGCTGTGGGACTGCAGAGTCTTGAGCAGCACCGCTGCTGCTCCTCTTTGTCTAAAATCTTGAGTTGAAAGTATTGTTCATTTATTTTTAAATTACCTTTTGATAAAACGTTTTAAAATTTTTGTTATTAATTAGCATAAAGTAAAATTGACTTTTTTACATGTAGATTTAGATTCTTAAAACCACCACCATTAGCATTTAGTACATTACAATTACTCCATTTTCTCTCTTATGTTACCGTTTCTCCCTTTGTAGTCCTTCCCTGTTCTCTTAACCTCTGTCAGCCACTAATCTGTGTTGCCTTTGCCACAATGTCCTATAAGAGAAATTATGCAGGAAAGATTATTTTGGGACTGACACCTTTTACTCAGCATAATGTCTTTAAGATTCATTTTTTTTAATGTCAATTGTTCCTTTTAGTGCCTAAGTATTATTTCATTGCATGTATATACTTATTGAAGAACATTTGGGTTTTTTCAAGTTCGGGGAAAATTATAAATAGAGCTACTGTGAACACTCATGTAGATTTTTTTGTGTGAACATCTGTTTTTATTTCTCTAGGGTAAATATGACTACTAGATGTTTTAACTCTACAAGAAATGGGCAGAGTATTGCCAGAGTGATTGTGTCATTTTATATTCCTACTAGCTGTGTTGTATGAGTTCCACTTTTCTGCACACTCATTAACATTTGGGATTATTTGTGTATTTATTTTAGTCAGCTAATAAGTATATAGTCATCATTAGTGTCTCTTCTAATGGCTGATGACGTTGAATGTTCTATGTGTTTACTTTTCTAAAAGTCCTTTTGGAAGTAACTGTTGGCAGACATTTGGAATAAATTTTGCCTGTTTTCAAATTGGGTATTTTCCATTAACTTTGAACTTTGAGAAAAATTTGTATAGTTTAGGATGAGCCCCTTGTCATATTGGTAAACCATGAATAATTTCTCCTAGCTTATAGCTTATCATTTACAATTTCTGGATCTAATTAATTCATTGATTAATTAGATAAAGGGTCTTGCAATGCAGCTTGGACTTGTAGTGATCCTCCTGTCTCAGCCTCTCCAGTGCTGGGATTACAGGTGTGCACCACAATGGCTGATCTCAGTGGCTGGCTCAGCGCGGGGCCATCACAGCATGCAGTACTGGGGATCAAACCTGGGTCCTTCCATCTGCCAGGCAGGTGCTTAGACCACTGAGCTATCTCCCTAGCCCTAGATATATTTTTTGATTTATTATTTTCTAATATCTCACAGTCATGATTATTTCAACTTCGTACAAATTCTTTTTTTTCTCATTTAGATGATCAATTATTTTATTTTATCTTTCCCATAATTTTATTGATAAACAAATAGCAGTGAGACAGTTTCAAATCAAATTGGTAGGACAGTTTCAATAATTAACACATTGCATACTTTCTTCCTAGTGTTTGATTGCTGTATAAGATGCGGACATGATATCCTATTTACAAACACCATTAGAACAAATCACTCTATTCATTAAGAGAATGTAACTATATATCTATCCTAACCACTTTGAATACACAGATACAAAATGGACATTCATCTGTATACCCTTTTTTGTTAAGTTCCGTTATTTGAATAACAAATTCTTAAAGTTGAGTAGTATTATTTCTTCAATTTGGCATTCCATATAAATTTTATCAGAATCCACCAAAAACTTCTGCTAAATTTTTGGTTGAAATTACGTTAAATGTACAGGCCAAGTTAGGGGAGAATTGGCATCTTTATTCTTTATTGAGATGAAATTTACATAACATATAGGTGCTTTAAAGGTAATATACAGTAACATTTAGTGTTTTCACAATGTTGCACAGCTACCTGTTTCCAAGTATTTTCATCATCTCGGAAAAATACTTCATGTCCATTAAATACCTGTTCTTCATCTCATGATCCTGTGGTAATCACTAATTTCTTTTTAGTTTCTATTGATGTGCTTATTGATGAGTATGTTTATTTATTTTTTATTTTAAAGAGAAAAAATGAAACACAATTTCAAAATAGGTAATAGGGTAACAATGGTTAATACATTGCATATTGTTATCTTTTTTGTTTGTTTGTTTTTTGGTAACTAGGACCAAACTCAGGACCTTGCACTTGCTAGGCAGGTACTTAAGCTACTGAGCTATTTCCCTAGCCTTGAATATTGTTATCTTTAAAGTGGTTACTGAGTACAAGATTTTGGTATTTAATTACATAAACGAGATTAGCACAAACCATTTTTTTAGTGAACTAAAAGAAATTAGTAGTATAACTATCACATATTTTATAAATTCATTGTTATTATTATTATTATTGCTTTTTCCTTTCTTCTCTCCATTCTCCTATCCCAGTTTCTCTTCCCTTTTGAAGTTTCTTCCAATTTTACAATATTTATTGTACATTTTGGATCTTATTTACTCTTTCAACTTCCCACATTAGGGAGATAGTGCATCTGGTATGCAAACTTCATGTATGAGTACGGTCTTGAGTTGCATCCATTTACCTATAAAGCCTGAAGTTTTCTTTATGGCCAAGTAGTACTCCATTGTGTAAAAATGCCCCATCTTTTTTATCTTTTCTTCAGTTGATGGGCATTTGAGTTGTTCCCAAGATCTAGCTATTACAAATTATGCTGCAATAAACACAGGTGCACATGTATTGCTGTGGTACTGTGTTTTTAATTCTTCTGGGAAGATACACAGAAGGGGAATAGCTGGGTCAAAAGGGACTACCAACTCTGGTTTTCTGAGGACCACACCGATTTCCATAGTGGTTATACCAGTCTACACACTCACCAGCAGTGGAGAAGGGTTTCTTTTTACCCACAGACTATCTAGCATTTGATATTGGTTGATTTGTTGATAATAACCATTCTTTCCAGGGTGACATGGAATCTTAGTGTTGTTTTAATTTGTATCTCTGGAATGATGTTATATATTTCTTCATATATTTTATGTTTGTATTTCTTCAACTGAGAATTGTGTATTCATCTCAGATGCTCATTTTTGTATTGGGTCTTTAAATTTGGGAGGGCTGGTATTTTGAGTTTTTTAATATGTTCTCAGTAGTAATCCTTTGTCTGAGAAACACCAGGCAAATATTTTTTTCCACATTGTGGGTTGTCTCTTCACTCTGTTTGTGGTTTCTTTTGCTGTACAAAGGCTTTTTAGTAAGATGGGATCCAAGTTGTTGATTCTTTGTGATAGTTCCTGTGTAATCTGGGTCTTACACATAATGTCTTTGCCTATAACAGTGTCTTCAAAAATCTTATCTATTTATCTTCCAGAAGATTTAATATTTCTATTTTAGTATTTAGATATTTGATCCATTTCAAATTTAGTACATGGTGAAGGATATGGGTCCAATTTTAATCTCTGGCATATGTAGAGATAGCTTTTTCATCACCATTTATTAAAGGGGCTTTCTTCCAGTGAATATTTTTAGCACTTTTGTCAAAGATAAGGTAGCTGAGTATGTCTGGAGTTGTTTCTGCATCTTCTAATCTTTTCCATCAATGTTTTGGTCTGGATTTTTTTTGTCAGTATCATGCTGTTTTTATCATAATACCTATATAGTATAATTTCAGGTCAGGGATTATGATGCCCCCTACCTTGCCTTTGTTGTCCAGAATTGCCTTTGCTTTTCTAGGTCTCTTCTGGTTCTGAATGAATTTTAGGATTCTTTCTCTCATTTTGTGAGATTTGCTTATTAGAATTTTGATCATAATTAAATGTGTATGGCAGTCTTGGAAGTATGACAGTTTTCACTATATTGGTCCTTCATACCTAACAACAAAGGGTATCTCTCCATTTTCTGATATCTGGTTCCATCTCCTTTTTCAGAGTACTATAGTTTCCAATGTAGAGGTCTTTTTTTGCCCTTTATTGGATTGATTCCTAGGTATTCCATTTTTTGGATGCTGTTATAAAAGGTGTTATGTCCCTGACTTCTCTCTCAGTGAGTTTGTTATTCATGTACAGAAAGCATATTAAATTTTGAGTGATGACTTTGTACTCAGCTACTCTACTAAATTTGGTTATTAAATCTACTAGTTTTTTAGTGGAATTTTTGAGGTCTTTTATATAGAATATCATGTCATCTGCAGATAATGATAATGTAACTTCTTTTCTATCAGCATTCTTTTGATTTCTTTCTCTTATCTAATTGCTCTGGCTAAAATTTGCAGAATTGTGTTGAATAATGAATGAAGACATTGGACACCCTTGTTTTATTCCTGATTTTAGAGAAAAAGCTTTGTTTTTGTCCATTTAGTATGGTGTTTGCTGTTGGTTTGTCATAAATGGCTTTTATCAGATCGAGATAAAGACCATGTATTCCAGTTTTCTGTAGGGTTTTTTTTTTAACATGAGTGTGTGCTAGACTTTGTCAAAAGCTTTTTCTGCATCTATTGAGATGATTGTGTTATTTTTGTCCATGGTTTTGTTAATATAGTGTGTTATGTTTATTGATTTCTGTATGTTGAACCACCCTCTACATCCTTGAGATGAATCCCACTTGGTTATTGTGTATAATCTTCTTGATAATTTGCTGCATTCTGTTTGTCAGCATCTTACTGAGGATTTTTCTGTTAGTGTTCATTAGGAGCATTAATCTGTAATTGTTCTTTTTAGTTAGGTCATTCTCTAGTTTTGGTTATTATGGTAATGCTTGCTTCCAGGAATGAATTTTAGAGTATTGCTTCCCTTTCAATTTCATGAAAGATTTTGAAAAGTAGTGGTATTAGGTCTTTTCTGAATTTCTTCTCAAATTCGGCAGTGAGTCCATCACGGCCTGGATTTTTCTTTGTTGGTAGTTATTTATTTATTTATGTTTTAAGGAAGGGTCTACAGGATGTTCAGGGTCTCACTACTAGATAGGACTCATAGTGATCCACCTATTTATAGCCTCCCAAGATCTAGGATTACAGGTGTGCGCTACCATGCCCCGTTTCAATTGCCATCTGAGTGCACCCCTGGGGTGGGTCTGGAATGGCAGGCTCAGGAATCGAACCCCTGGCACCTGAGCCTGCTTGCAAGTGCCTTAATCCACTCAGCTATTTGGCCAGCCCCTGTTTATAGTTTTTACATTTTTTTTATTTTAAGGAGACAATAAACCACAATAAAAATAATGTAAACAAGATGATAGGAAATTAACAATGGTTATTGTATTCTATATTGTTATTGTCAAAGTAGTTACTCGGATACAGGCATGCAAAATTGATCATACTAATTTCTATTAGCTTGTCGGTAGCTTTTTAATTATATCCAATTTCATTGATTTTAATGTTCATTTTTTCCCCAAAGGTTTATTTATTTATTTACTTGTACGAGGTCTCTCTATGCAGCTCAGAGTCATAGTGATCTTCCTGTCTCAGCCTTCCTAGCTCTGGGATTACAGGTGTGCACAACCTTGCCTGGTTTTAGTAGCCAGCATGGCACAGAGGTGGCACAGCATGTGGTACTGGGGATCCACCTGGGTCCTTGCACTTGCTAGACAGGTGCTTAGACTGCCAAGTTCTTTCCCCAGCCCTGATTTCATTGATTGATATTGTCTTATTTAGGATTTTTGTATCTTTTTGATTCAGCTTTGGTAATTCAGATGTATCTAGGAATCTGTCTTATTTCTTTTGCATTGTTCCTCTTATTAGAAAACAAGTTTTTAAAGTATGTATAGATTAACTTCTACTTCTGCATGTCTGTTGTGATTTCACCCTTTTTATTCCCAATTGCGTAGATATATTTTCTTTTCTCTTTTTTGGTAAGATTTGAGAAGGGTTTGTTGATCTTATTTAATCTTTCAAAGAACTGCTTTGGTTCATTGATTCTTCTATTGTTTTCATAGTCTACAATGCATTAATTTCTACTCTGATGTTTATAATTTCCTCCCTCATATGAGGTTTTGGCTTAGCCTGCTCTTCCTTTTCTAGAAGTTTGTGGTTTCTAGAAATTGTTTATTTATGCTTGCTCTGTTCCTGATAGGGGTATTTATTGTTATAAATTTCCTCTTAGGCCTTTTTTCATTATGTCCCATAAGTTCTGGTATTCTGCATTGTTAACATTTAATTGTATAAGCTGTCTGCTTCTTTAATTTCATCTGTGACCCATTGGTTGTTGAGGAGGATGTCATTTAATTTCCATGTGTTTATGAAACTCGTGTTTCTTTTGCCATTGATTTCCAATTTCATTGCAGTATTGTCTGATAATATGCCTGGGATAATTTCAATTTTTTGCCCTTACTTAAATGTGTTCTATGAGCTAGTGTGTGATCTGTTTTGGAGAATGTCCCGTATGCCGCTGAAAAGAATGTGTATTCTGATATTGCGGGTGGAACACTCTGTAGACATCTACCAAGTCCATTTATTCAAAAGTTTGTTCAAAAGTTCTAATATTTTGTTGATTTTTTTTGTCTAGTTGATCTTTCTTTTTGTGACAGTGGAGTATTGAGATTCCCCCAGTACAACTATATTGCTGCTTATTCGATTTTTCGTGCAGTTAATATTTGTTTTATATACTAGTATGTACTGGTATTTGTTGCATATATACATATGATTGTTTTCTCTTCATCTTGGATTGTTCCCTTTAGAAGACCTTTTTTGTCTACCTTAATTGTCTTAGCTTCAAATCTGCTTTGTCTGCAATAGAAGAGTTACCTCTTTTTTGCGGGGGTAGTTCTTGTCATATAGAGCATTTTTTTGCATCCTTTGACTTTTAGTCTATGAATTTTTTCAATTAAATGTTTTTCTTATATGCAGCATATTGGTGGATTTTTTTTGATAGAACTGGGGATTGAAATCAGGCCCTTGCACTTGCCAGGGAAGTGCTTATTCTACTGAGCCATCTCCCCAGCCCCTGGATGTTGGTTCTTGATCCGTTCTGTCAGTCTGTGAGGTTTATTTTTTTTTCTTTTCTTTTCTTTTTTTGTGGAACCAGGGATTGAACTCAAGCCCTTGTGCTTGCCAGGCAAACACTTATTCTACTGAGCTATCTCCCTGGCCCCAGTCTGTGAGTTTTGATTGGTGAATTGAGACCATTAGCATTGATAGTTAATAACTGATATGTATTGACTTATCCTTGTCATGTTATATTTTTCTTAATTTTGGCTCTCCTTTTTGTTTTTTCACTCCCTCTGTTAGGTCTTTTGCCTTGCCTGGTGGTTTCCTTCTGTTGGGGTTCATGGAGTTGTCCTTGTTATCTCTTTCTAAAATGTCCTTCCAAACATTTTAACAGTGCTGGTTTCCTTGTTTGTCATGAAAGTATCTTATTTATCTAACAGTTATGAAAGATAGTTTTGTGGGGTACATCAGTCTGAAATGAAGATTGTTTTCCTTTAGAATTTGGTATACTTCACTCTAAGCTCTCCTTGACTAGAGGGTTTGTGCTGAGAAGTCAGCTGTGATTCTGATGGGCTTTCCTCTAAAGGTAATTTGTTTGTTTTCTCTAACAACTTCTAAGATTGTATTCTCATGTTGAATTTCTGAAATCTTGAGTATGATATGCCTGGCTGTAGATTTTTTTTTTATTGTGGCTAATTGGAGTTCTATATGCCTCACTCTACTGTATGTCAAATTCTTTTTCACTACCATGGATGTTTTCTTCCATTTGCCACCTCTGTGAACAGTGTGTGTGTGTGTGTGTGTGTGTGTGTGTGTGTAATTTGTGCTATATTTTGCTTTTTCATTTATTCCACTCAATTTTAAATTGTTCTTCTTCACCTCAGCTAGCAGGTGCTTTATTGATTTCACATGTTCCCTTACTATTTTTAAGAAATCTTTCTTTTTATGATCACTAACCACAAGCCTGTCCTCTATATTTGGGAGCCTATCTTTACTTTGTTTTAATCTGATGTAGATACTTTCAATGGAAATTTTGTTCTCCTGGATATGTGCTTGAACCTACCATATGGATTCATTTTCTTTCCTGTGCTGAGCATTCATGGCTTCCATAATTTTCTTAAGCTCCTCTATTTTTTTGTCGATCTGCTCTAGAGTCACTAAGCATGGTTTTCATTGTGGACACCATTTCTTTAGTTATCTGAGAAATTATCTCTGATTTGATTTTCTCTAGAGCTTCTTTCTTGTTACTATTTCAGAGAGTTTTGGGTTGTCTCGCCTCATTGTCATCTGGGTTTGCCTGTGGTGAAGTTGATGTCTGTGGTTGTGTCTGGTTTAAGTGTCTTCTCATTTTCTTTTTCTTTTTTTTAGTTTAATTCCTGGGATGATGCTTATAAATTGCCTATGGTGTGTTGCTTTAGTGCTAATATTTAGAACTTTTAGGAAATAGCTACTTCTCTGAGGTGTCTTCCACGTATAGCTGGTTTTTGGTTTTTGAGTCTGTGGCAAGGTCCTACCTTCTCAGTTTTTGGGGGATGAGAAATTACTGCCTCTTTGGCCCAGCCCTTCATTCTTTGCCACTGTGCCAAAGCATTTCCTGTGACCCTCAGTCTCAGTCTTAGAATACTATGAAGAATGGCTGCTTAGAACAGTTGTCCTTTTGGCTATGGTGGTATCATCAGCAGTGACAATAGAATCACATCTCAGCCTGTAAAATGACAGGCAGAGCAACAGTTAATTTGCCATGTTTAACCACGTGAACTAGCTCTGTGGTTATATAATACAATCTAAAACAAACTACAAAATTATATGTAATATAGAAGTCCTTACTACTTCGAGTCAATTTTAACTCCATGGGTTAAAATTTAAAATGTGTTAGGGATAAAATAGAGAAGTGGACAAAGAGTACAAGATTAAAAGTACTGCTGGAGGACAAAGGGGGATCATGCTAATTTTGGTAAATTGGTGCAAAAGGCTTGTGGGAAAGAGAAGAGATTAAAAAAAGAAGAACAGAACAGAACTAGCGTCATAAAGAGGCTAGAAACCATGTTCACACTCATAAAAATAAGTTCAAACAATGAAAGAGAAAATAATAAAAACAGAAACCAAAAGTAAAATCACCGCAACAAAAAACAAATGAGAGGGAGTGAAAAAAATAAAGAGGTCCCCTTCCAGGTATATCTGTCTCTGCTGTCATTCATAGACAATGTGTGGAGACAGAGTCCTGATCCTTACTGATTTATCCCAGCAAACCAGCAGTAGCTTTTTGGCAGGGTAGTAGATAATCTCAGAGAGCCTGCACCTTCTGGCTGAAACTAGACTCATTTGGCCTGCAGATGTCAGTGTACTTTCCATGGGCCTGAGCACAGTTGACAGCCAGTAGATGGAGATAGCAGCCACTCTTGAGTTTTGAGCCTGGCTGGCCCCTTGTCAAGATGGCTCCCTGCCAATCCCTGTCTCCTGTGGCACTACTGACCCCTTGGAATTCACCTTCAGATAGTAAGGTCCTGCATGTCCACTCTTCCACTCCACTGCAGCATCTCTCCGTGGTGGCCCCTGTGGTTGCCCGTAGTCACTGTGTGTCCACAGGTTTGAAATGCTCCTCTAGCACAGTGAGTCCTGTTTCCAGGAAAGGGTTCCTCCAGCTTCCTCCCTTCTTCATTGCAGTTTCTTTAATCACTCTTTCTGTGGATTTCAATTTATGCTTCAGATTTTTCCTGGGTCCAGGGAACTGACTTCCTTCCTCCTTGTCTTCTTCATGCTGCTATGTTCTAGTCTCTGGACAGCAACACTCAGGCTCTTTCTTTGCTGCTTACCACTCTGCCACCTTGGTGCTTAACCTATATTATTTATTTATTTATTTATTTTTTCCTATATTATTTAAAAAGTTATAATATGTGACATTTTGTGCTTCAGGATTCTTTCTTTAAGGATGTTTTCAAGGTTCATGCAAGCTGTATAGTGTATTAATACTCTATTTCTTTTCCTGGCTGAATAACATTCATTGTATGGATATAACATAATTTGTTTATTCATCTGCTAGTGTGCATATTCTTATAACTCTTCTGGGTATTAGGAATAATGCTGCATTTTTGTGTATATTAGCAAGAAGACAAATTTTTATTTTTGTTTAACTGTAGGATTAGGATTGCTGGATCATCTTGTAATCCTACACTATTTTTTCCATAATTTTATTGAGAAACTAATAGCAATGAGATAGTTTCAAACCAAATTGATAGGACAGTTTCAATAATTAACACATTGCATACATTCTTCATACTAGTTACTTGCTGTACAAGATACAGACATGATACCCTATTTACAAACACCATTAGAACAACTCCCTCTATTCATTTTAGTTATGCTTTTTTTTGGCAGAACTGGGGATTGAACTGAGACCCTTGTGCTTGCCGGGGAAGCACTTATTCCACTGAGCCATCTTGCCGGCCCCTCTATTTATTAAGAGAATGTAACTATATATCTATCCTAACCACTTTGAATACACAGATACAAAATGGACATTCATCTGTATCTTTTTTTCGTTAAGTTCCAATATTTGAATATTATTGGTGTGTAAACTCAGCAAAATATTCTAAAAGAGTCCAGTAGCCCATAATAGTATTGGGTCTTCCCCTTCACTGGCAATGTCAGAAATTGTTGACCTGAGTCCCCTACAGCTCAACATAACAGCACGGCTTTACTTCTTATATTTCGT
>NW_004524890.1:313450-318122 GCF_000260255.1 Octodon degus | reverse complement strand
CTTTGTTGGTAATTTCTTTTGACAGGAAAAAACTTCTCAGTAAGAGCGGGTCCCAGTTGTCAATGCTTTCAACTGTTTCCCGTGCATTTCGACTTCTGTTCATGAAGTCTTTGCCTACTCCTATGTCTTCAAGAGTTCCTCTGACTTTCTCTTCCAGCAGATTTAGTGTCTCTGCTTTAATGTTTAGATCTTTAATCCATTTTGACTTTAGTTTAGTGCATGGTAATAGACCTGGGTCAAGTTTTAGTTTTCAGCATGTACAGAGCCAGTTTTTTCAGCACCATTTGTTAAAGAAGCTATCTTTCTTCCAGTGAGTATGTTTGGCCCCTTTGTTAAAGATAAGGTGGCTGAGTATTTTCATATGGGCTTCAGTGTCTTCTAATTTATTTCATTGATCCTCAGGTCTATTTTTTTGCCATGACCATGCTGATTTTATCACAGTAGCCTTGTAGTGTAATTTCAAGTCAGGAATTGTAATGCCTCCTGCCTTGTCTTTATTGCCCAGGATTGTCTTTGCTATTCTAGGTCTTTTGTGGTTCCAGATAAATTTTAGGAGTGATTTCTCAATCTCTGTGAGCTAAGTTGGTGGTAGTCTGATAGGGATTGCATTAAATCTGTACAGGAATTTTGGGAGTATGGCCATCATCACAGTGTTGGTCCTTGGTATCCAGGAGCATGGGATATCTTTCCATTTTCTGAAATCCTCTACAATCTCTTTTTTCACAGTACTGTAATTTTCCTTGAAAAGATCTTTGAATTCTTTAGTTACATGAATTCCAAGGTATTTCATTTTCCTCGGTGCTAGTGTAAAAGTTATTGTTTCTATAATTTCCCTCTCAGTATGTTTGTTGTCTGTGTAGAGGAATGCTATTGACTTTTGGGTATTGACTGTATAACCTGCTATGCTACTGAATTTCTGTATTAATTCTATTAGCTTCTTGGTGGAGTTTTTTGGGTCTTCCAAGTAAAGTATCATGTCATCTGCAAATAAAGATAATTTAACTTCCTCCTTACCTATTCTTATTCCTTTTATTTCTTTCTCTTGTCTAATGGCTGTAGCTAGTGATTCCAGAACTATATCGGATAGCAGTGGTGATAGAGGTTATCCTTGTCTTGTAGCAGATCTAAGAGTAAAAGATTTCAGTTTTTCCCCATTTAGGATTATGTTAGCCTTTGGTTTTTCATAAATGGCTTTTACTTACCAGATTGAAGTAGAGGCCATCTATTCCAATTTTCTGTAGGACTTTGAACATGAATGAGTGTTGAACTTTGTCAAAAGCCTTTTCCGCATCAATAGAGATGATCATGTGGTTTTTAGTTTTCGCTCTATTGGTATAGTGTATTACATTGATAGATTTTCGAATATTGAACCACCCTTGCATCCCTGGGATGAATCCTACCTGGTCATAGTGTATGACCTTCTTGATGATTTGCTATTTTCTGTGTGCTAGGATTTTATTGAGAATTTTGGCATCTGTGTTCATGAGGGAGATAGTCCTGTAATTCTCTTTCTTAGTTGCGTTTTTCCCTGGTTTTGCTATCAGTATAATACTTGCTTTCAGGAATCTTTTTGTGAGGGTTTCTTCCTTTTTAATTTCATGGAAGACTTTGAGGAGTATAAGGACTACATCTTTAAGTTTGTTGTAGAATTCAGCTTTGAATCCATGTGGACCTGGACTTTTCTTTGTCGGTAGGTTTTTAATTACATCTCATAATTCATTTACTGTTAGTCGGCTATTGAGAGTGTTTGTATCTTGTCGATTTAGTTGTGGTAATTTGTACCTTTCTAGGAATCTGTCCATTTCTTCTGTGTCTTCTGTTCTGCGAGAATAAAGATTCTCAAAGTAGCTATTGATAATCTTCTGAATTTCCACTGGGTCTGTGGTAATTAAACCCTTTTCATTCCTTATTGCTTGTAGTTGAATATTTTCTTTCCTCTTTTTGATGAGGTTAGCTAGGGCCTTATCGATTTTATTTAATCTTTCAAAGATCCAGCTTTTTACTTTTTGAATTGTTTGAATTGTTTTCTTTGTCTCAATTGAATTAATTTCTGCTCTAATCTTTATGATGTCTTCCCGTCTTTGGGCCCTGGGTTTGGTTTGCTCTTCCCTTTCTGTTTGTTGAAGGTAAAGCATTAGGTATTTATTTGTTCCCTTCCTGTTTTCCTAATGTGTGAGTTCACAGCTATGAATTTCCCTCTGAGAACTTCTTTCATCGTATCCCATAAATTCCGATAAGTTGTGCTTGAATTTTCATTGAATTGTAGATATTGTTGAATTTCTTGTTTAATTTCATCTGTGATCCATTGGTTGCTGATTAGTGTGTTATTTAATTTCCATGTATTTAATGTTTTTTTCTGGTTTCTTTTGTCATTTATTTCCAGTTTCATTGCACTGTGGTCAGATAATGTGCATGGGATAATTTCGGTTTTCTTACATGTACTTAAGCATGACCTATGGACCAGTATGTGGTCTATTTTAGAAAATGACCCATATGCAGCTGACAAAAATGTGTATTCAGCTGTGTTTGGGTGGAACACTCTGTACATGTCTACCAAGTCTATTTGTTTTAAGCTCTGGTTCTGTTCTGTTATTTTTTTGCTACGTTTTTGTCTGGTTGACCTATCTTTTTGGGATAAGGTGGTTTTAAGGTCTCCTGTTAAGATTGTGATATTGGATATCAGATTTTTCATATCCATTCAGTTTTGCTTTATATAGTTGGGTGCTCCCGTGTTTTGTACGTACATGTTTATGAGTGTTACCTCTTCCTCTTGAATTTTTCCTCTAAGCATTATAAAGTGGCCTTCTTTATTTCACTTGATTATTCTTCGTTTTATGTTGAGACTGTCTGAGAATAGGATTGCTACCCCTCCTTTTTTCTGAGGTGCTGGGGCATGTATCATTTTGTTCCATCCTTTGACTTTCAGCCTACAAATGTCTTTATGAGTTAAGTGTGTTTCTTGTATACAGCATATTGTTGAATTTTGTTTCCTAATCCACTGTGCCAGTCTATTTCTCTTAATTGGTGAATTGAGTCCATTTACATTGATGGTTTGAATTGAGAGGTATTGACTTAAAAAGTGACATGTTTTTTACCTGTTTTCCTTTACTCCTTTTTCTCCTGTGTTTAATTGCTTGCCCTATTTAGTTGGTTGCTTCTGTTCTCCTTCATGGAGTTCTGATCATTTTGGTCCCTCTCTAGAACATCTTTCAGGAGCCTGTGTCGGGTTGGCTTTGTCATCATGAAATTCTTTAGCTGTTCTTTGTCATGAAAGTATTTCACTTCTCCATCAAACTTGAAAGAGAGTTTTGCAGGTAATAGTATTCTGGGCTGGAATTTGTTTTCATATAGTATTTGAAGTACTCTGCTCCATGTTCTTCTTGCCTTCATGGTTTATGAAGAGAAGTTGGCCGTAATTCTGATGGGTTTTCCTTTGAATGTGATCTTTTTTCTCGCAGCTTTCAGTATATTATTCTTTTGCTGAATTTCTGGGATCTTCACTATTATATGCCTCGGTGTTTTTTTAATTGGGTTGAGGTTATGTGGCATTCTGTATGCTTCAGTTACCTGAATGTCAGATTGATTCCTCCTATTTTGGATGTTTTCTGCTATTCTGCCCATATTTTTTTAATGTCATTTGTATTGACTCCTTCTTTCTCATTGATGCCTATTAGTCTCACATTGTTCATCTTTGCATCATCTTGCAGGTGATGGATTTTTTCTGCATCCTACTTGTTTTTAAGAGATCCTTTCTTACCTTTTCACTAGCTCTACCAGCATCTTCAAGATCTGAATCTCTGTCTTCACTTTCACTTAAATGGTTTTTCAAGCTTGTGATTGAGATTTTAATTTCCTCTATATCTCTTTGACTCTGCTTCATGTGATCTATTTCTTTTGTGTATTGCTCATTAAAGAAATCATCATTTTTCTAATCTCTTATTTTTTTTAATCAGTGTCTTCTTTAGAAGCAGTTATAAATTCTTTTATTACAGTGTACACTTAACTCTTTAAGGAACTACGAAACTATTTTTCACAGCAGCTGCGAGAGATGTGCCCTAGTGCCAGGCACATAGCTCAGTTGCATAGTGTCTGCCTGGCAAGTGTGAGGTTGTGAATTCCATTTCTGGTGTGCCATCTTATATATATTGAATCTTCCATTCTGTATACATTGAGTATGCCTCCGTATTTGTTGTTTTTTCCTTCTCTAATCAACTTGCTATTTTTCTTTTTTTTTTTGCTTGACATAGGGCCTCTCTGTGCCTTTCAGACTGACCTTCCACTCACTGTGTAGCCCAGGCTGGTCTCAAACTTGTTGTGACTCTCTTGCCTCTGCTTGCTAAGCACTAGGATTATAGACAAGCACAACATCCCTGGCTTGGTACTTTTCCTTTTTAAACCTTTGTTTTCCATTTTTCATATCTAGTATGTATAAATATAATTGCTTTTTTATGTTCTTATGTATTGCAACCTTGGGAACCTTATGTATTAGTCTGAGAAATTTTTTATATACTCTTGGGATTTTCTGTATAGGTAGTCATATCATGTGGAAGAAGCTGTAATTTATTTTCTTTACAGCGTGTGTGTCTTTTATTTTCTTCTGTTTTTGTTTTATCTAGGAACTTAAATTATAATGTAGTCAGTGGATGTCCTTGTCTTGATTCTTTTTTTTTTT
>NW_004524890.1:306977-313233 GCF_000260255.1 Octodon degus | reverse complement strand
GGAATCGGGGATTGAACTCAGGGCCTTGCGCTTGCCAAGGAAGCACTTACTCTACTGAGCTATCTCCCAGGCCCCCCTTGTCTTGATTCTTGTCTAAGGAAGAAATTATTCACTTTATATGTTAGATATAGGTTGTTAGCTTAAAGAACTTGGCACCTATTCCTATTTTGATAAATTCTTTTTGTTGATGTTAAAAATCAATGTTGAGTATTTTCCAGTGATTTTGTTGTATCATGTTCCTTTTCTTTTCATTCTATTAAGATGGTAAGTGATACTCATTGAGTTTCAAATATTGAATCAATCTTGCATTCACAGGATTAATCCCACTTGATCATGGCATATTTTTATGTTACCTGATATGATATGAATTCTTTCTTTCCTTATATTGAAAAGTTTCTCTAAGGTGTTGTCTTTAACCAATCTTGTTTACTTTTTCAAAAAACCAATACTTTGATTCATTGATACTTTGTGGGTTTTTTTCCGTTTTGGTCTCAATATCATTAATTTCTTGTTGGACCTTCATAATTTGTTTCCTTCTACTAGCTTCAGAGTTAGATTGTTCTTGTGTTTCTAGGACTTAAGATATATTATTGGGTTATTCATTTGGGAGTGCTCTTCTTTTGTTAATGTGAGCATTTACTACTTTCAGTTTTTCTCTTAGAGCTGTTTTCATTGTGTCCAATATGTTTTCATGTATCATGTTTCCATCATTGCTTGATTATAGGAGTGTTTTAGTTTCTTGCCTGATTTCTTCTGTGATACATTTATTCTTTAATGGTATGTTATTTAGTTTCTATGTGTTTGCATAGTTTCTTTTGATATTGGATCCTAGTTTCATTTTGTTGTAATCCAGTAGCATAGAGGAGATTATTATCAATTGTGTTTTGGCTGGCAGGTGGGAGTCGGGTACTAGGAATCCAACTCAGGGCCTCAGGCTTGCAGGTAGGCACTGTGCTGCTCATCTACATCCCCAACTCTCAATTCTTTTATGTTTATTTAAGCATGCTTTTTACCCTAAGTGGTCTGTTTTAGAGAAAGTTCCAGGTGTTGCTGAGACCAATGTATGTTCTTTAGTTTAATGAAAGACTTTGTAAGTATCTGTTGTCCGTTTGTTTGATGGTGTTTTTAAGCTCATGTTTTTTTGTTAGTATTTCATCTTGTTGACCTGTTTATTCGTGAAAGTCAGGTATTGAAGTGTTTCACTATGATTGTGTTGGTGGCTGTTTGTCCTTTTATATCCCATAGTTTCTTTGTTTATGAGATTGGGTATGCCAGCATTTGGTGCATACGTATTTTTAATTGTTGTCTCTTCCTCGTGAATTATTCCTTTAACCAGTATATAATGACTTTTGTTTTGGCTCATCTGATTAGTTTTGGGTTGAAATCCATTTTTTTCTGAAGATAAGATAACTGCTGCTGCTGCTGCTTGCTTGCTTTCAGACTCCGCTTGTATGGAGTGTTAGTTTTCATCCTTTTAGTCTATATATCTTTTTTGTATGAGCTGTATATCCTGGAGGCAACCTATAGTTGGATATTAGTTTTTGATCCAGTCTGTCAGTCTGTGTCTAAGACTATGTACATTGAGCAATATCATTAAAAGATATTTACTGAATCATGTCACTATTTTTCTAGGGCTGAATTTACAACAAATTTCCTTTTCTTTTAACTACTATACCAGTTAAATGTATGATTTCCTTTGGACTCTGGTGTTCCTGGCCTTGCTGTCTTTGTGTAATATTCCCTTTAGCACTTTTGCAGTGTTGATTTGGTAGATGTGAATTTCTTTAGATTGTTTTGTCATGGAAAAATCCTTATTTTTCTATTAATTTTGATGGATGATTTTGCAAATCATAGCAATCAGTGTTGGTATTTTTTGAGAGTTTGCAAAAGTTTCACTCCAGACTCTCCTGGTTTATAAGCTTTGTGTTGAGGAAAAAGTTATTTTGATAGGTTTGCCTTTATAAGTTACTTGATGTTTTTGTTTACAGCATTTGGTATTCTTTGTGATGAATTTCTGGAAGTTGCCTGTGGTGTTTGGTGGAGAATTTCTTTCCTGGTCTTGTGTATTTGGGTTTTTTCGGGCATCACTACACAGTGCTGAGATTATAGATGTGTGCCACCACACAGGGACTTGGTCCCTGGCTCAGCATGCCCTGGGGCCAGGGCTGGCTTGGCATGCAGTACTGGGGATCGAACCCTGGTTCCTGTACTTGCCAAAAGCAGGTGCTTAATCTGCTGAGCTATCTCACTGGCTCCATGAACAAATTTTTAATACCTTTGGTGTCATCTTCCAACGTTTCCCTGATTGCTATAATACTTACACAGTTTTTCTTGAATAATTTAGCAGCTGTTAGATCCAGCTTCCATGCTGTCTTATTTGTAGGATATCACTTAGTACATGACCTGTTATATCAGTCTTATCTTTAGGTTCTGACAGTCTATCTTCAGATTGTTCCTACCTGTTGCTCATACTTTCATTTGAAGTTTTAATATCCAGGATTTCAGCTTGATTGACTTTGTTTTCCAACAGGGTCTAACTATGTATGTCAAACTGGCCTTGAATTCAGTATGTAGTTTGAGCCTAGGCTAGCCTCAAACTTGTGGTGATCCTCCTGCCTAAGTCTCACAAGTGCTAGAATTACAGATGTGCGTCATCATGCCTGGCTTGATTTCTTGTCATAATCGTTCACTTTTATACAAAAGTAGCCATTCATATCTTGGATTGTCTTTTTAAATTCAGTAAACTTTTGTGTCAGCTATTTAATTATTTATTTTGTACAGGATCTTGCTATGTAGCTCAGACTAATAGTGATCATCCTGTCTCAGCCTCAGTCTCCCCAGCACTGAGATTCCAGCCCTGCACCACCACGCCTGGTTTCAAGGGCAGCATGGCTTGCCTGGGGTTGTGGTTTGGCATGCTGTGCAGTACCGGGGATTGAACTCTGGTCCTTGTGCTTGCCAGGCAGGCATTTGGACCACAGAGCTGTTTGCCCAGCTACCAACTTTTGTGTCTTCTTAAGCTTGCTGAAGATTTTATTAATCTTTGTTTATATCCTACTTGAGGTCACTGATCATCTTGTGGATTTATTTCTTTTATACTTTTTGAAACATTTTAACCATTTGGATCTTGAGTAACTTGCCTGAAATAACTTTGACTTCAGTACACATGAAATCAGCTTATGAGGAGTTAAGTATTTTTTTGGTGGATGGATGAAGAGCTACTGTAACTTTTATTTTAGTCATTTGTTGATTAGTTCAATAAATATTTATTGAGCATCCAATAGACACCAAGCCCGGTGCTGGGGATGTAAATAGAAGAAGAGAGGTCTGTGTCTGCTGAGCACCATGGTTTAGGCAGGAAGGCAGGAATTGAAAAAGAAGTGATAATGTAGACAGTGGGGGAAGGAGACACCAGTCCTGGCAAGTTCTCATCAGGCTCATGCAGGGTGGGTCTCCAGCCCTCCCCACTGTACTTCTGTATAACTATTTAGCACTTGGCTCCAGAGCTGCACAAAATGGATCGTGGAGAACCCTACAATCAGAATTCTTTTTTTTTTTTTTTATAGTCTTTATTTTTTTTTATTTTTTTTTCAAAGTTTTATTGACAAAGAGATAGCAATGAGACAGTTTCAAATCAAATCGGAAGGACAGTTTCAACAAATAATACACTGCATATATTCTTCTTAGTGGTTAATTGCTGTACAAGATGCGGACTTGTGATCCTATTCACAAACACCATTAGAACAAATCATTCTATTCATTAAGAGAATGCAACTATATATCTATCCCAACCTCTTTGAATACACAGATACAAAATGGACATTCATCGGTATACCCCATTTTTTCTAAGTTCCATTATTGAATATTATAGGTGTGTAAACTCAGCAAAATATTCTAAAAGAGTCCAGTAGCCTATAATAGCATTGGGTCTTATATTTAACTGGCAATGTCAGAAATTATTGACCTGAGTCCCCCACAGCTCAACTCAACAGCATGGCTTTATTTTTAATATTTCGACTTCATACTTTTCTACTGGATGGTTAAGAACAAGGTAAAGCAGGACCTATGCAACAAGAGTTGTAGCTTTTTGGTCTGAGAAGGTCAGTGAAATGCCCTCAGGATTTGTCCTGAGATTCTGTACCTCAGATTGTAGAACCTTCATCAGTGCAGCCATGTGGATGAGTCACGGCCAATGCTTGGCCAATGTGCTCTCTGTGAAAGCCTGAGAGAGTGTCTTCTCCCCATGTGACTCTCCTTAGGCACACTCTACGTCATCGATCACTTTCCTCTTTGGCCCCATAATCTTCTTGATCAGAAAATTTGGGACACTACCGAGGTACATGACGTTACAGTACAAGTTCTCATATGTCCTGAGTCTTAATTGACCTTAGAAGGTTAGGGCCAAAATGTTGGCTTTCCTTGTATCCTTCCTTTTTCTCTAATTTGGTCTGCAAACTTAGGTTGTTAACCATCCAGAAGAAAAGCTTATTGTTATTATCAAACGATTTGGGCTATCAATCTTAACCTGACTATCTCACTGCATTTCAAACATCTTAGGCATAATAAGGAACAGGTATTTTTCATCAAGTATTGATATGTTGAACTTTAAGTCCCTACATAATATGATAAAAAAAAACATTTAAAAATTAGATTATATTTTAAAAAATAGGATAAAGAATTCTATGCTTCTCATGTTTGCACATAAGTCCAAAAATCTCACCATATACAACCTTGAAGCAGGACAGTCCCACAATATTCCTTTTCCTGTCTCTTGCTTTCCTTCACCACCGCCTTCTTCTTGAACATCCATCTACCCTAGAGACATCTTAGCAGTAAATGGCATGTCATGACAAGCCGCCCATATTCAAAATACCACAATGACAGGCACTCCCATCATGAAACAACTGTTACAAATTACCATCTGCAGTGCAGTAGCTTAGTTCCCAGGTATCAGTATATATAGTTAGTCAGGGTGAGAATCTTTCCAATTAACTCCTAGATTAAAGAATCTTCTGAATATTCTCAGGATCATTGCCTTGCTCATCTTTTACATATAACTGCATGGCTTAACATTGCCATGTTTCCTAGCTCATCTCCTTTCCCTCTCTTGATTTGTTAGACCTTGAGATCCTGCCTTCCCTTTCCTTGTACAATCAGAATTCTTGCCATGGTTGATGTTGTCTGACCATCTTTCAGGGTCAGAGGCTCTGCCCTTGCTCTGTAAGCCCTGGCTTCTCAACCCCTACAGCAGCCCTCTATTCAGGGCTGTTATTGTTGTTATTCTCTCATTTTACAAACCAGGAAACTGAGGCTTTACCTGCTGGTAAAGGTTAGGGTCCAGCTGGCTGCCCCAAGGCCCAGGCTAGGAGTTAAGTATTTGGATGTATCTTTTTTGCATTGCTTCGCATGTATCTATTGATTTTTGGACTGAGGATTGAAGATCATGTTAGGGTTTAAAAGCTCTATTCCTACTCTAGAGATCTATTTAGTTAGTATATGTCTCCTGTGACATAGCCTTCTTTATAATTATATTTTAGTGTCCATGCATCTGTTTAACCTACTTAATGTGATAGGATGGGAACTTGTTGACTGGAGAGATCAATTACCAGTTGTGTCAGTATCTAGAGAACCACTGTGTTTATCAGTGATAAAATTTAAAACTTGTTTTGAAACTTTCACATTTTTTTCAATAACCCAACAAGACAATGATGAGTGTAGCAGACGAGAAACAAAGAGAAGGGAAGAAAATAGTTCACATTGAAGAAAAAAGAACAACAAATGAAAGATAAGAAATTATACATTTATGATGCCATTTGTATATCTAGAATGTAGGAATTTGAGGAAGGGGTTTGAGAAGTTATGCTTATAAGGAAAAAGAATTTAAATGGATATTGAAGGTATATGTTGGAAGATCTAAATGAATTAATGTGTTGGCGGAACACTTGTGTATGAATCCTCCATGTACACTTTTTGCTGAGGGTTACCCTGACCTGATTATGAATGACATGATTTAAACTAAGGAACAAATTAATTCTTATTTTCCTTTTCACATTTATGAACAACCTGCATATGTGCACCAGATAAATGTTTTTCCATATAAGAGAAACCATGCAATATTTGAGCTATTGTGTTTGGCTCATTTTACTTAATATTATGTTTTCAAGTTGTATCTATTTGCCTATGAAAACCTCCAGTTTATTTTTCTTTTTTTCCCATAATTTTATTGAGAAACAAATAGCAATGAGACAATTTCAAA
>NW_004524890.1:301281-306837 GCF_000260255.1 Octodon degus | reverse complement strand
GAACAAATCCCTCTATTCATTAAGAGAATGTAACTATATATCTATCCTAACCATTTTGAATACACAGATACAAAATGGGCATTCGTCTGTATCCCCTTTTTTTATTAAGTTCCTAGTTTATTTTTCTTAATGGCACTGTAGTACTCCATTATGTATAAACACCACATTTTACTTCTCCATTAACCTGTTGATGGACATTTATGTTAAAATATAGCTATTATAAATTATGTTATTACTAACATAGATATGCATATATCCCTGTAATATGATGCTTTAATTCTTTTTACGAAAATACCTACAAGGGGCATAGCTGAGACAAATGAAATTTCTTCTTTTATATTTTTTTAAATTTCCTTAGTAGTTATACTAGTTACCATTCCTACCAGCAATGTAATAGAGGTCCTTTTTTCCCCTACATCCTTGCCAGCATTTGTTATTAGACATTTTGATGATAACCATTCCTTCTGGGGTAAGATGGTGTCTAAATATAGTTTTAGTTTGCATTTGTCTGATGGTCAGCCATAATGATCATTTTTTTCATATATTTATTGGCCATTTGTACTTATTCTAAGTAGTATCTATATGTGCTGCTCAGTTTTTAATTTAAATCTTCATTGTGGGGTTCTTTATACTTTTGATGGTAGTCCTCTGTGTATAGAGTAGCTAGTAATTTTTTTTCACATTCTATATGTTGTTCCTTTACCATGTTATTTCATTTGCTATGTAGCATCTTTTAAATTTCACACTCCCTCTCTAGCAATCTTCTACTCCATGTATCAAAATACCATTAACAAAATCTCCTTTCCTTCTTTAATTTACTATTCCACACTCCCTCTCTAGCAACCTTCCACTCCATATATAAAAAAACAAATATTAACAAAGTCTCCTTTCCTTCTTTAATTTGCTAATATCCTTTTGTTCTTTCTGAACTATTCTTTTTATTTCTTCGTGCTCTACATCTGAGTCCAGTTGTTGTCAGCACTATATCACATTCTTTTTAAGGAATTAAAAAAAGGGTGAAATCATTAAACAAGTTTTATGTTTCATGATTGATATATGCTTGGTTCTGTACATAATGATATAATCAGTAGTGCTTCTCTCCATGTAATGCAGTGACTGGGGACTGATCCCGCTACATTGATTAGGTTGTACCACTGTGTAAATACCAGAGCATCACCAAAGCCACATCACAGGGAAATATATACTCCACTATAGTATCAGATTTGTTTTCAATTTATCAACTCTCAATACAGAAGCAAGGCAACAAGATGCCTCCAAAACCTCTAATAGGCACTGAAGTGGACGTCGTTGCAGGAAAAGAACTCAAAAACCAAATGGTTAAAACATTTGAAGAGAGGAGTGGGGAGATAGCTAAGTGGTCTAAGTGCCTGCCTGGGAAACACAAGGACCCAGGTTTGATCCCCAGTACCACAAGCATGCCAGCCCCATGCCATGCTAGTCACTGAAGCCAGGTGAGGTGGCGCACACCTGTAAACCCAGTGCTGGGGAGGCTGAGACAGAAGGATCACTACAAGTCTGAGCTGTGTAGGGAGACCCTCTATTAAATAAATAAATAAATAAATAAATAAATAAACATTAAAACATTTGGAGAGAGCTGGGTATAGTGGCACATGTTTGCTGGCAGGAGGATCACTGAGTTCAAGGTCAGCCTGAAGTACGCAGCAAGATGCTGTCTCAAAAATGTTTGAAGAGCTAAGAGGAAAAACAAATCCATAAGCTGTTCAGTGAGTTCAGGAATATATAAATGAATTGATAAAGCATCTAATTAAAATGTTCAGCAAGCATAAGTCAAAAACAAAAAGCTGTTTGCATTAAATAAGAAATAGTTTCTTTGTAGCATTTTTATACATGCATATAGTAGTATTTTGACCATATGTGCCCTCCCTGTTGCTCTTTCTTACTGCCTCTCCCTCTAGTCCATTTCTCATTTCCTAAGTGTCTGTTTTCCCCTTAGTCTCCTTTTTACTCCTTAGTAGTCCTCATTCTGTTTTCATGTAATGCTTTTGTTTTTCTCTAGATTCCACATATGAGAGAAAATACATGACACTCGTCTTTGTGTTTCTGGTTTATTTTGCTTATCATGATCTTCATTCTATATCATATTCTTTAAATGACAGAATTTCATTTTTATATATGAATAAAAAATATATATATATATATATATATAATTTTATAAATCTGTGTGTTGTTAGGTATGTAGGCTGATTCTAGAAATTGTGTATTCTGTTATCCTACAATGTGGTTTTGCAAGTATCTCTTTTATATAGTGAATTTGATTTCTTTATGTATATGTACCCAGGAGTAATACAGCCGAGTTATATGTAGTTTTAGGTTTTTGAAGACCTACCATACTACCATACTGGCTTTTTTGTTTTGTTTTTGTGCAGGGTCTCACTACACAGCTCAAACTCATAGTGGTCCTCCTGTTTTCAGCCTCCCCAGCACTGGGATTACAGGTACACGCCTCTACGCCAGGTCTCGGTTGCCGGCTCAGTGTGCCCAGGGGCGGGGCTGGTGTAGCATGTAGTGTCAGAGATTGAATCCCGGCCCCTACACTTGCCTAAGCAGGCACTTAGTCTGCTGAGCTATCTCTCTAGCCCTTGCCATACTGTTTTTTTATAACATATAAGAGTTCTACAGTGTTTTAAGGGTTCCTTTATCCTTCTGTCTTTGTCAGTATTTATTGTTTTTCATACTTTTTGTGATACCCATTTTCATTCAGTTGAAATGGAATTTGAGTGTAGTTTTGATTTGAATTTCATTGATGGCTAAACACAATGAGCATTTTTAAATATAATTTTTGGCCATTTGTGTTCCTTCTTCCTATTTTTTTTTCTTTTGTTTTTTGAAACAGGGTTTCAGTATATAGCTCAGGCTGGCCTTGATCTTGTTAAGTAACCCAAGCTGTCCTTGAAGTCATTGGGATTCTCCTACCTCAGCCTCCTGAGTGCTGAAATTATAGGCATGCACTACCATGCCTGGGTTGCACTTTTTTGAGACGTGTCTTTTCAGCTCATTTGTCTATTTATTGATAGATTACTTATTCTTCTGGGTTTCTTTTAGTTCCTTATATATTTTGTTTATTTGTATGTTTTGGATTTTTTTGTATTATATTATATCAGATAAGTAACTGATAAAGATTTTCTCTCGTTTTGTAGGCTTTTGCTTCATGCTGTTGATTTGTTTCCTTTGAGGTACAGAAGCCTTTGACTTTGACATAGTCACATTTATTGATTATTATTTCTGAGCTGTTGGAGTCCTATTCAGGAAATTGCTTCCTATACCTGTGCCTTCAAGTATTTCTCCTACATTTTCCTATGGTAGTGTCAGGTCTTATATTAAGGTCTTTGATCTATTTTGAGGTTTTGGGTTTTTTTTTTTCTTTTTGGCGGAAATGGGGATTGAACTCAGACCCTTGTGCTTGCCAGGGAAGCACTTATTCTACTGAGCCATCTCCCCGGCCCCTTGAGTTGGTTTTTGTAAGAAGGGAAAAGGATCTAGTTTCAGTCTTTCACAGGCAGATGTTCAAGTTTTGCAGCTTCACTTGTTGAATAACCTCTCTGTTCTCCTATATTTGGTTTGGCTGTAGGTGGTTGGATATTGTACTGTATCATATTCTTTGATATTGTACTGATCTACATATCCATATTTGTGCCAATATTGTGCAGTTTTGTTACAAACGCTATATACTGTGTTTTCAAATCAGGTGTTATGATGCCTCCAGCATTGTTTATTGGTCAGGATTACTTTGGCTAGTTAGGGTTTTTTTGTTTGTTTGTTTGTTTAGGTACTGGGGATCAAACTCAGGACCTTGTACTTATCACACAAGCACTATGCAGCTGAACAATATCCCTGGCCACTATTTAGGGTCTTTTCTGTTTTCAAATTTTAATATTGTTTTTTCTAGTTTTGTGAATAACATCATTGGTATTTTGATTGGGGTTCCATTGAATCTTTACATCATTTTCAGTAGTTTGTCCATTGTAACAATATTTGTTTCCAAACTACGAATACATATGTCATTTTTAAAAATGTATTTAGTACAGGGTCTACAGGGTCTCATTATAAGATTGGACTCATAGCAAGACTACTGTTTTTCAGCCTCCCAATTGCTGGGATTACAGGCGAGCACCACCATGCCCAGTCTTAGTTGCCAGCTCAATGCATCCCAGAGGCAGAGCCAGCACACACACTGGGGATGGAATCTGGGTCCCTGTGTCTGCCTAAGCAGGCGCTTTAATCCGCTGAGATATCTGGCCATCCCGAGTATGTCTTTGTTTTCCTTTTCTTTCACCTGTTAGGTTTATTCCTGGAGTTTGTTTTGTTTTGTTGGGTAGATGGTGAATGGGATTGTTTCCCTCATTTCTTTGTCTGAATTCATTATTGCTCTATAGGAACGCTACTAGTTTTTGTATGTTGATTTTATAAACTTTTTTATTTATTTATTTTTTTGAGATAGGATCTTGCTCTGTAGCCCAGTCTGGTCTTGAACTCACAGCAGTTCTCCTGTTTTAGCCTCATGTGTGCTGGAATTACAGGTGTGCATCACATTACCTGGTTATTTATGTTGATTTTGTATCCTGCTACTATGCGGATTTTATTTTGGTGGACTTTTTAGGATTTTCTGGAGTCATACCACCTGTAAATACAAATAATGTAACTTCCTCCGTAACTCTTTTTGTTCTTTTATCTGTTTGTTTTGGCTGATTGCTATGTCTGAAGTTTCTAGTATATATTTAATAAAAGCACTTGCAGTGGGTACTCTTCCCTTACTCCTGGTTTTTGAGGAAATGCTTTCAGATTTTCCCCATTTAGTATTATAGTGTGTTTCTCCTTTGAGTCTCACCCATTTTCATTTCATATACAGTGGTACTTCAGAACCTCAGTACCTCACGGTACCTCACAAACTGAATTGGATGAGAACCAAATCAAATTCATTGGCTAGGTTTAGTGTTGATTTCATGAGGGAATTCATTACAGGCATATAACCGTGACACCTGACCATAAATCCTTTTTAAAAAATTTTCTACAGTTTAAAAATTTGATTGGTACAATGATAGCTCAGTTGTTGAACTTAAATCATGCCATATTTCTATTTGAGCACCAAAAAAGTTTGAGAACTGACCATATTTTTCCACTAGTTAATAATAGAAAATCAAATGAACGGTTTTAAGGCTCAAAAATTACACTTATAATTTTATTTTTCCAGAACTTTGCATTGGGCTGGGGAAATAGCTCAGTAGCTTAAGCACCAACCTTGCAAGCACAGGGTCCAGAGTTTGATCCCCTGTATAAAAAAAACCATTTTTGCAATGATTTCTTTATTGTGGTTCTTATAGTTTACCTCTTAGCTTTACTGCTCTTATCACTAACTTTCTTTTTTTTATTTTTATTTTTTATGTTTTTCAAAGTTTTATTGATAAACAGATAGCAATGAGAAAATTTCAAATCAAATTGGAAGTACAGTTTCAACAAATAATACACTGCATATATTCTTCTTAGTGGTTAATTGCTGTACAAGATGCGGACTTGTGA
>NW_004524890.1:232775-291846 GCF_000260255.1 Octodon degus | reverse complement strand
GGCTTGGGTTCTGAGGTTGCATTTTGTTCCTTCTCGTCATTTTGTGTAGCACTGTCTTCTGCCCTTTGTTGTAGATCTTTCTGTAGTTATAACCTTCACATGTACTGAAGTTCAGGTGGAGCTCTACAGAGTTTGGAGTTATCCAGCTTTGTCTGGCTTAGGTCTGGCTGCTGTGCTCAGCTCCTTCCCGCTGCGGACCTGGTCTAGGTTTGGGTCTGGGGGTTCCCAGAACTCGGCAGAAATTCCTACTTAGCGGGAGGGGTGGGGCAGGTAAGGTGGAGTGGTGGGGGGCGGCCCGAAGGGGTGGGAGAGGGTCCTGCCTACGCTGCGCCTGTGCTGGGACTGGTCCCGCCGGCGCAGCGTAGCAGGAAGCTCTCCACACACTCATGGGACCTGGGCTAGGACTGGGTCTGGGGGTTCCCGGAAGTCGGTAGAAATTCCTACTCGGCGGGAGGGGTGGGGAGGTACTGCGGAGTGGTGGGGGGCGGCCCGAGGGGGTGGGGGAGGGTCCGGCCCACGCTTCGCCTGTGCTGGGACTGGTCCTGCCGGCGCAGGGTAGGAGGAAACTCTCCACACACTCACCCGACCTGGGCTAGGACTGGGTCTCTCACTAACTTTCTTTGAAGCAATGGTTACAGTATTTTACACATATAATGTGCAAAAAACCCCTCTGATGAATATTTTCATACACTACCACAAGCACTGTATGTTTGTCTGAGTGAGAAAGGTGCATCATCCTTTTGTGTTTGTGAGAACACATGACATGTGACTCACTCTGCCAGTAGAGAGTTATTATTATTTTTTTTTTTGCTCTGAATGCCTTCAGGGCAGGTTTGGCTGGCTTGAGTTGTGGGGATCGAACCGCACCAACCTGAGCCTGACTGCTTTGTTGAAGCAGCCACTTAAAGAACTGAGCTAAGGGGCAGTTTCCCAGTACAGAATTTTTTAAGTTGGATTTTTGGCTCAACTATCCTGCAAAGTTATGAACACCAAATATATTTTTTTCAAACTTTTGTGTTTGAGTAGTGGAAAGTTCAAGCGTTGGACCTGTTTGACAACTAAGATACTATTGCACCTATTAGATTTTGTCAAAAAAATTTCTGCACATACTGATGGTCATGTGTTGATTTTGTTCCTTCATTGTACAGTGTGCTGTATTACTGTACATTGATTTTTCTCATGTTGAAATGCTCTTACATTGCTGGGATAGATTTCATTGCATCATGGTGTATATAATCCTTTTAATAGACTGCTAAATTTGATTTGCTAGTACTTGTTGAGAATTTTTGCATCAATATTGAGAAGGTATATGTGTTATTTTCTTTTTTCCTATCATATTCTTCTCTAACTGGAGCATCAACAAAATATTGGCCTTACAAAATGAATTCAGATATGTTTCCTTTTGCATTCTTTTGAGCAGTATGAGAATTGGTATTTTTTTATGTATATCTATGGGCTCTCACTGAAAGCATGAGTTTTTCTGCGGGATGCTTAAGACCATGATAAAGCAAAACCTATATAATACGAAATGTAGCTTTTGTATCTGACAAAGTCAGTCAAGTCCCCTCTGGATTTATCCTGAAACCCTGTACCGCAGGTTGTAGATCATTTGTCTGTGTCAGCCATGTGGATGAGTCACGGCCATTGCTTGACCAGTTTGCTCTCTATGAAAGCCTGAGAGAATGTTTTATCTCCTTGTGACTCTCCTTAGGCACACTCTACATCATCGATCACTTTCCTCTGTGGCCCCATAATCTCCTTGATCAGAAAATTTGGGACACAACTGAGTTACACGATGTTACAATACAGGTTCTCTTATGTACTCAGTCCTCACTGACCTTGAAAGGCAAGGGCCAAAATGGTGGCTTTCCTTGCAGCCCTTCTTTTTCTCTAATTTTTTGGTCTACAAACTTAAGTTGTTAACTCTCCAGAAGAGAACCTTAATGATATTATTACCCTATAACATAGGCAGTTCAGCTTAACCTATCTGTCTGAATATCAAACATGTTAGACATAACATGGAACAGGTATTTTTCCATCAAGTATTGATATGAGAAAATTTAAATCCCTACAGAATGTGAAGAAAAAAGAAAAAAAAGCTATTTAAAAAATAGGAATAAACAATTACATATTTTTGCACAGAAACTTAGAAATTTAATCATACACAGCATTGTAGCAGGACAGTCCTATGACATTTCTTGTCTCGTCGTTTATTATCTCTTTTTTTAAAACAAACATTTATTTGAGAGACAGTATAGCAGTAATTGATATGATATGACAAACAATACGTATTTAGAAGACCAGAATGACAGGCATTCCAAGCATGACCGTAGTATTACACATTGCTATCTTCAGTGCAGTTGCCTAGTTCACAGGTATGAGCATATACAGTTAGTCAGGATGAGAATCCTACCAATTAACTGCTAGTTTCAAAAGCCTGCTAAAGATTCTCAGGATCATTGCCTTAACCATCTTGTGCATTTAAATGTATGGTTTTGCCCTTGTCATGTTTCCTAGCTTTTCTCTTTGCCCTCTCTTCATTGTTTAATCCTTAAGTTCTCACTTTCCTTTTAATTGTTTTACATGTTTCTATTTTTATTTCTTCTTTTGAGTTCTTATATTAGGGAGATTATATGATATTTACACATGTGGGTCGTGTTTATTTCACTTATGAGTATATCTTCAAGTGGCATCCACTTAAATACCGAGGCTTCGAGTTTTTCATTTTTTATAGCTAAGTAATACTCCATTGTATAAAAACACCACATCTTTTTCATCCATTGCATTCATCAGGTGATGGGCATTTTGGTTGTTTCCAAGATTTGGCTATCACAGATTTTGCTGCTATAAACATAGGTGCACATATATCACTATGGTATGATGTTTTCAGTTCCTCTGGGAAAATTCCCAGTAGGGGGATAGCTGGTCTGCATGTAATTTCCAGTACTAATTTTTTAAGGAGTCTCTACACTCCTTAAATGGTTGCACCAGTCTACATTCCCAGCAGCAGAGGAGAAGTGTTCCTTTTTCCCCACAGGCTCTCCAACATGTGTTGTTGGTTGATTTCTTTATGGTAGCCAGAGAATTGGTATTGTTTTTTAAATGTTTATTAGAATCCACTGGTGGAACCCTTTGATCCTAGATCTTTGTTTGTTGGAAACCTTGATTATTGATTCAATCTCTATATAGCTCAGTTGAAATTTTCCACTGAAGTCAGCTTAAGGGATTTATCTGTAGGACTTTACTCATTTTATATAGTTAATTTGTTATCAAACAGTTGTTACAGTATTCCCTTGTAAGAATATTATTTTTATATCTGTATAATCTACAATAATTTTGGATACTTAAGATTGGGTGTGTTCAGGGTGGTATAGCTGATTTTAGGTATTTGAGTCCTCATTTGGCTGCCAATTTTGTTGATCTTTTCAAGAATAACTTTTAGTTTTTTGGATTTTTTTTTTTTGAGGCAAGATCCTGCCATGTATTTTAGGCTGGCCTTGAACTCCCAGTGGTCCTCCAGCCTCAACCTCTGAGTGCTAGGATTATATATGTGTGCCACCACACCCATTTTGTTTTTGTTGATTCTTCATATTGCTTTTCTATTTTCTGTTTCTTTTATCTCCGTTCCTTTTTTTTGTACTGGGATCGAACTCAGAACCTTATGCTTGCTAGGCAGGTGCTTATGCCATTGAGCCATCTCTCCTTCCTCCACTCTTTATTATTTCCTTTCTGCTAGCTTTAAGTTTAGTTTTTTCTTTTTTTCTTCTATGAACTTGGGTTTTTCAGATCTTTTTAATGTGTGCATTTGCAACTATAAATTTTTATCAACACTGATTTTACTGTATCCCATAAATTTTGGTTTGTTTTGATTTTCTTTCATCTCAGTTTTTTTAAATTATACTTGCAACTTCGTGTTTGACTTGTTTTAGAGTGTTTTAATTTCCATCAATTTTTAAAGAATTTTAAATTGAAGTGTTATTATGAGTGCTAGTTTGTTGTCATGGGAGAAGATATTTTATGTAGTTTTAGTCTTTTCAATTAATGAGCATTGTTTTGTGTCCTAACATACCATAACCTGGAATATTATATTCTTTTTATATGGAGTTTTTCATACATGTCTATTAGGTCTATTTGAATTGCTTTATAGTGTTGTTCATGTCTCACATACCCTTATTTTCTGTCTATATGTCTTTTGCCCAATATTGAATGAAGGATGTTGAAGTCTTCAACTGTTATTGTAGAGCTACTGTTTTTCTACTTGATTCTTTTTCTCTACTTGATTCTTTCATATATTTTGAGAATCTGTATTAGGTGCGTGTATAGTCATGATTGTCCATGTTCTTAATGAATTAGCCATATTATTATTACATAATGCAATTCTTTGCTTTCTGTAACAAGTTTTGGGGCCAGGGAGATAGCTCAGTAGAATAAGTACCTGCCTGGCAAGCACAGGGTCCTGAGTTCAATCCCTGGTACCGCAAAAAAAAAAAAAAAAAAAATTTGGCATAGTTTACTTTGTGTCAGATTTCAGTATAGCCACTTTAGCCCTCTTTTTAATTGGTGTTGTAACAAAATATCCTTCTCCAGCCTTTTACTTTCAAGTTAGTGGTTTGTTTTCTATGTAATGTACATCTTGTATAGATACTATACAGTTTTATCATTTTCCTACATTCTGTCTCAGTCTCTGCCTTTTTACTGGTGATTTTAATTCATTTGTATTTAAAGTGAATACCATGGTGTGCTGTCCAGTCCCACCCCCAGGGTGTGCTGAGACAGCAATTAAAGACTGGGTGTGGTGGTGCGGTCCTGTAATCTCAGTGCTTGGGAGGTTGAAAACAGCAGAGTCCGATCTGTGTAGTGAGATCCTGTAGACCCTGTACTAAATGCATTTAAAAAAAAAAACTTGGTTTCTGGGTATCCCCACCTTTCCCAGGTGTATTTTTTTTGGTCATAAATTATATTTTCATGTATTGTATTCCCATTATTATGCCACTACCACACTGAGTTAATATTATTTTGTAGGGTGTTTTTTTTTTTTGGTATGGGGAATTAAACTCTAGACCTTCCACTGAGCTACATCTTTAGCCCTTGTTTTACTTTTTGAAACAGTCTTGCTAAATTGTGCCCAGGATGGGCTTAAACTTGGGATCCTTCTACCTTAGCCCTTTAGAGTGCTTTGATTAGAGATGTGAACAACCATGCCTACCTCCACCCTTATATTTCTGATTTTTTTATGTATTTGGTACAGAGTCTACAGGGTGTTTAGGGTCTCATTACATAGATCAGACTTGTAGTGATCCTGTTTTCAGCCTCCTAAGCGCTGGGGTTATAAGAGTGTGCCACCATGCCCAGTCTTTTTTTTTCATTAACTTTATTCAAAATCAGTAATTACATAGCATATTAAAAATTATAAACAAATATTGAAATGTGAAAGATATAAGATGTAGACAGAGTGAATTTTAGAGAAATATTTCTGAAATGAATGCATAGCATGAGATTAATAATAGATTTCACATTGTAAATAAATTATTTACAAACTTAAATGAATATAACAATAAAAATTGTCCAAAATAAAAATGAAGAAGAAAGAATTTACAAATCACTCATATAATAGTTTACTCTGTGCCAAAATCAAGAAACTTTTATTCATATAATTAGAATTCTCAAAGTAGAAGACACTGATTTAAAAAATAGAGGAGAGTAGAAAAATGATGGAATCCTTAAATAAGTAACATAGGAAAGAAATAGAATGCATGAAGCAGATTCTAAGTGATGCACAGGAAATTAAAACCTCAATCACAAGCTGGCAAAACCATTTGAATGAAGGTGAAAATAGAGTTTCAAACCTTAACGACACCATTGCAACTAGTGAAAAAGTAAGAAAAGATCTCTTAAAAACAACTAGGATGCAGGAAAAAATAATTCAACATCTGCAAGACAATGCAATGATGAACAACATAGGACTAATAGGCATCAGTGAGAAAGAGTCAATACAAATGATATAAAAAGAACATGGGCAGAAGTAATAGCAGAAAACTTCCCAAATATGGGGCAACAATCTGACATTCCTATAACCGAAGCATATAGAACTCCAAATAATATCAACCCAATTAAAAACACACCTGAACATATAATAATCAAGATCCCAGAAATTCAACACAGAAAGAGTATACTAAAAGCTGCTAAAGAAAAGAAACAGATCACATTTAAAAGAAAACCCATCAGAATAATGGCAGATTTCTCTTCATAGACCATCAAGTCAAGAAGAACATGGAGCAAAGTACTACAAGTCTTTCAAGAAAACAAATACCAACCCAGACTGATATACCCTGCAAAACTCTTTCATGCCCAGTCTCAATAACTGTCTCAGTGCACCCCGGGGGCAGGGCCAGCACAGCACATGGGGATCAAACCCCGGCCACTGTACTCTGCTTAAGCAGGCACTTTAGTCCACTGAGCTATCTGGCTTGCTCTCACCCTTATATTTTTATTTTTATTTTATTTTATTTTTTTGGCGGAACCAGGGATTGAACTCAGGCCCTTGTGCTTGCCAGGGAAGCGCTTAATCCATTGAGCCATCTCCCCGGCCCACCCTTATATTTTTAATGTACCTATTGCAATATTTTCTTTGAATGTATAGATTTCATTACTATCAACATCTCTCCTTGAATAGAATACTTTTTGTAAGTTACTTTGCACATACATATCTCTAAAGCCTCACAACTTTGTAAGGCAGTTGCAATCTTGTATGGGTGAAGTTTCTGATACTTAGAAAGTTCTGCTAGGACACTAGTGACTCAGTAAAGGATTTCAGAGTAATTGACCCTAGACACAATGTCTTTCTATTATACCACTCTTCTTTCTGTGAGGTTGAAAACTTCAGATCCAGCAAAATAACAGTAATAGCTATAGGTAGGATCGTCCTCAAAATCTGTGCTATCCTAAAAGAAATCTGTGGTACCTGATACATTTCTCTCAAGCAGCAATCAAGGACTACTCTTGTAAAAGTTTTCTTTAAATTGAATTTTTATCTTTTGGTATTTTGAGACAAGGTCTTGCTGGACATTGTAGGCTGGCCTTGAATTCACTATGTGGACTAGCCTGAATCTAATGTGTCAATCCTGCCTTAGCCTCCCAGGTGCTGGAAATATAGGTGTGTGCCACCATACTCATTTAAGAATTTTTTTAAGAAATCAGGAAGCAGAAGTTTCACAAACCCCTTTATCCATGAGGAAGGGCTGAATACAGACTCATTTTTTCCACAAAGCGGCCCTTTGGGAAGAAGTATAAGGCTTGCCAGGTGTGGTGGTGTATGTCTGTAATCTAAGGATTTGGGAGGCTGAGGCTGGAGGATCACTGTGAGTTTGAAGCCAGTTTTTTGTTTGTTTGTTTGTTTTGTTTTTTGTAGAACTGGGGATTGAACTCGGGCCCTTGTGCTTGCCAGGGTAGTGCTTATTCTACTGAGCTATCTCCCTGGCCCCTGAAGCCGGTTTGTGATATAAAATGAGTTCAAGGCCAGCCTAAACTGCATAGTGAAACCCTGTCTCAGAAAGACAAAAATAAAAGTATATGGCTGGAGTCCTCTGAGGAAATAGAATTCTAGGGAAATTTGAAGCTGATTATCAGGAGGGATGAATTAGTGTCATTTGGGGGAAGTTTTCACTACTTCAGTTCTTTTCTAATTTAGTAGTGGCATCAAAGTTTGATCTCATCAATAATGTCTACATGTTCCTGTGAAATCCTATGTGTGTTGATTGTGAGGAGAGTATGATAAATTGTGTTTGTTTGTTTTTCTGTTAGATAAGTTTCTTGTATATGTGTGTTTTGTCATCCATACAATGCAATTCCAGTAATTTTATTCCCAGTTCAGCCCAAGTAGTCTTTTGTTTCCTGTTAATAGATAGTGAATGTGCACTATTTATTTTTCTATTCATTCAGCAAATACTGAGGACCTGCACTAGATTGTGTTAGACTCCCTTAAAATGAAATCAAATAAGATATAGTATTTGCCCTCATGATAAATTAGATGAAACAAGTTGTAATAATCAGCTCATAAGTACTGTATAACAGCTCCATTACAGGCACGCAAAGGATGCTCTGGTGAGCTGAAGAAGGCAGTTGAATTAGAGTAGGAGAGTAATGGAAGGCTTTTTATAGGAGGTGGATTTAGAGCTGCATTCTGAAAGGTGAGTAAAATAACTCATAAAATTACTCACCAAATGGGTGAATGAATCAGAATTAGGTAAATGTGGGACATGGACTTTTGCAGCAAGGGTGCAAAGACAGAACGGGCATGAAATGAGACAGATTCAGAAACTGTTGTAGTTGAGTATCAATTGTGTTAAGGGTAGGAGAGTGAGAAGAAATAAAGTATGTGTTACTCTGTTTTTACTCTTCTGTATGAGATCTCAGTTTACCCTGCCTTTACCTCTTGCTGCAGTCTACCCTTCCCTGGAGTCAGATGATGATGATCCTGCTTTGAAATCTCGACCTAAGAAGAAGAAGAATTCAGATGATGCTCCATGGAGTCCTAAAGGTGATCTAGCATTCTGTACCTTTTATTCTGTAGGGGTGACTGGGGGAAAAGATATACCAGAGGTTGGAAAGATATTTAGTAGAAGACCAGATTCAGTTACTCAATTGTTATGTCCAGGTATAATGTTAGGTGGTAGAGCTAAAATGATAAATATGACACAGTTATTTTATGTAATTAGTCCAGAAAAACCAAAGGTTTTACTATTATATGGCTTGGCATGAAAGTAAGAAGACCCTGAATAAACTTAATCAGGTAGCCTTGTGCTTCTTGGAGCATATTGATGCCATCATCCTAGCCTTTTGATAATTTTGGTAGCAGGGAGGGAAAAGTCTGCTGACTGTTGCATTCCCTATAAGGTTGAAGACTGTTATTTTTATGGATAAGCTGTCTTTGAGGAAGAAAGGAAGAATAATCCTTCAGTTGAAAGTGGAATTTATTTATTTTTTTCTTTTATTGAATGTGGAATTTAGAGAGTGGTAAAATATTTTTCTGAATCTCATTGGCTTGGTGATTTTTTTATGTGTGTATGTATGTATTTGGTACAGGGTCTCACTACATAGCTCGAACTCATAGTGATCTTCCTGTTTTCAGCCTCCCCAGTGCTAGGATTATAGACGTGTGCCACCATGCCTGGACTCAGTTGCTGGCTAAGTGCACCCCGGGGGCAGAGCTGTCGTGCAATATTCGGGACAGGGGATCAAACCCTGGTCCCTGCACTTGCCAAAGCGGGTGCTTTGATCCATTGAACTATCTTGCTGGCCCTCAGTGGTTTTTATATTGGAGGTTAGTGTATCAATTAGGTTCTGCTGCCTAAAGAACTTGAAGCCGCTGGTTGCATCATGTTTGCTAGTGTTCTCTTGGCCAAAGCAAGTTACATGGTGAGCCTTGATTCCCGAGCTAAGGAAGTAGATTACATTCCTTTAGTCACATTGTAAAATGTCTGCTTTCTTCAAACAGTGGCTTCAAACAAAAATAGTTGGTCATTTGCTGTTCATCCAGTTTGAGTGAACTTGACTGGGACTGAGTACAGTAATCCCTCGCTATTTTGCAGTTCAACTTTTACAGACTCGCTACTTCATGGGTTTTCAAAAAATATTAATCTAAATTAGGTATTGCTACGTTGCAGGATTTTGTATTACCATACAATATATGCATGTTGTTAAAATTACATAGCTTTTTGAGTTTAGAAAATGGTTAAGAACATGAGAAGTATTTTTTAAAGCTTATAAGGTGTGGGAAGGGTTTATAAAGCCTTTTTTATCTATCTATATGTATATTAAATATAGCATCACTACTTCTCTGATTTTCACTTATCATGAGGTTGTCTGGAAAGTAACCTCTGTGATAAGTGAGGGACCACTGTAGTATAAAAAGTGTCTGGGTACTAACTTGGGTAGGTAGGGCCTTTCTCTTTATGGTCATTCATTTACCAGGAAGCCAGCTCAAACAGGGTGGCAGAAGGCTTTGCAAGAACAAGACAGGATGAACACTTGAAGCCCCTGGTTGCGTCATGTTTGCTAGTGTTCTCTTGTCCAAAGCAAGTTACATGGTGAGCCTTGATTCCCGAGCTAAGGAAGTAGATTACATTCCTTGAGTCACATTGTAAAATATCTGCTTTCTTCAAAAGTCTACTGCAGAGGATGCATGATTCCCAGGCAATAAAGTTTTTGCTGTTCCCACCCAGCCTTACTGAATTTTCCTGGTGTTTGATTGGGGTTGGGACAGCAGCGTAGTGCTGGAAAGTAAGTGCTCTTTTAGTCGATGAGCACTTTTGAAAAAAATCAGACCTATTTTCTTCTATGGCTTTTACCTTTACTTTCTCCTGTCAAGGTAAAATCTTCTGATTTATATAATAGAAAATGTGGAAAATACTAAAGATAAAGGAAATTATGAAGGGGACACTATGGTGTTGCTACCCAGACACAACCACTGTTCACATTTTGACATAGTTGCTTCTAGTCTTTTTTTCTATGCATTTTTTCTTTTTATGATTCAAATATTACTGTGCATATTGTTTTGTAACCTACTTTAAGATTTTTTACCTTTTAATCAAAGATAGTGTGTGTGGCAAATATTCTGCGCCTGCTTTTCTTTTTTTATTTTTAGTATGGGTACAGGGTCTACAGGGTCTCACTACATAAATTGGACTTATAGTGATCTGCCTGTGTTCAGCCTCCCAAGAGCTGGGATTACAGGGACGTGCCACCACGCCCAGTCTCAATCACCATCTCAGGCTACCCCATGGGCAGGGCCGGCACAGCACACTGGGATCAAACCTTGATTCCTGTGTCTGCCTAAGCAGGCACTTTAGTCCACTGAGCTATTTGGCTGGCCCACCTTTCTTACCTGAAAAACAATCTCATAGTTTTTATTTTCCTGGTAAATATCTCTAAACCCGTCAAGTACATATCACCATATTTTGACTTATCAACTTAAATTTCTATTTCCCCTTTCTTTGACTTCTCATGTGCCCTTACTCTTTTTATACCCTACTAGCCTTGTGCATACCATTCTTTTTCATTTATACCATCAACATTGTTACCATATACATTGTCTTGTTAGTAATACTCTGTATTTATTAGAGTTGGACTTTGCAAATTAAAAACCAATAAATACATCTGGGCTTTTAAATTAATATTATATCATAATCAAATTCCTATGGTATTATTGAACAGTACATATTTTTTCTGCACTTGTTTTTTAATTTTTTTTATTTTTTAAAGAATACAAAATACTCTAAAAAAACAGCATTAGAAATAATACAAAATTTCGCTAAACAAAATGATAGTTTAACAATTGTTGCTGTATTGAATGTTACCTTTAAATTAGTTGTTGAGATTACCTGATATAAGTGCAAAATTGGTTTAAAAAACAAAATAACAAAAAAATCTTATAAAAAATTAAAAAGAAAAATAATAAGAATAAAAAGAAAAAAATTAAGCATTAACTGCTCCTCTCAAAGATATATATACATTTTTTCCTTTTTTCTTTTGTCCTTTTCCTCATCCTAGTTTTTTCTTCTCATTGAACAAATTCTATCCCTTTCACAATATCTACTGCACCTTTCAAATTTTATTTATTGTTCAGGTTCTCACACTACCAAGAGACAACGCAATGTTTACACATGTGGGTCTGATTTATTTTACTTACCAGTACAGTCTCTAGTTGCATCAATTTATTTATAAAAGCCTCAAATTTATCTTTTTTATGGCTGAGTATTACTCTATTATGTAAGAATACCATTTTTTGATAATATTTTTGTTGACTACAAAATATCTGTTCAGTAGAAATATCTGAAATACCTGATTTCTTTGATAGAGGGCACTTAGCCTTTTCTAAATTTGTATAATTTGTGATAACATTTGGAGTGAACTTCTTCATATGTAAATAAATGTACCTCTGATATTACACTTCTAATAGATCTGCATGAAAACTTCAAAGGGCCAAAGTGTATGGAGATAAAAAGTAAAGCATCTGCCTACTCCTGTTACACACAGCCCTCCTATTTTCTGCTTGCAATTGAATGCTATTATCAGTTTATCATTTCAGAGATATTTCATGCCAGTACAAGCAAATACATATACATGATTGCTTTTCCCTTTATTTTATTCAGTTGGAAATTAGTATTTCGTATAATCTTAGGCATTTTACTTTTCTCTTTAATAATCTTAGAGATTGTTTACATTCCAGTAAGCAAAGCATGAGAGTGTCTATTCCCATATACTTTTGCCAACAGTTTGTTAATAAGCATGTTTTAAATCTCTCGATATATTTTGGGAAGTTCTTTACAAAAAGTTTGTACCGATTTACATGCCTAGAAGCCATGTGTAAGAATACTTGTTTATAAAATCCTTGCAGGTGGGGCTGGTGAGAAGGCTCTGTGGTCTAAAGCACCTACTTAGAACAAGCTTAGCAAAGCACAGGGACCGCGGTTCAATCCCCCAGCACCACATGCCAGCCAGCCCCGCCCCCTGGTGGGCTGAGCTGGCCACACACACACACAAATAAATAAATTTAAAAAAAAATCCTTGCAGGCATTGATCATCAAAATTAGAAACAGTGTTGTACTGTGAGGAACAGGAACCTCTTGAGCATCCTCAGTGTGTGCTCACTTCTGTGGGTCACAAGGTGGCTCCTGCATATCTAGCATTGACATCTGTGTTGCAGTTAGGAAGGGGAAAAGCAAAAGGAATAGGGTAGTAAGTATTCGCTTTCCCCAAGAATTTTGAATTCCACTTTTAAAAACATCTCTTTGGCTGAATGGTGTCATGTGGCCAATAATGATACAACTATAGTTTCTAGGTATCAGGTGTGATCAAAATATATAGTGACTGCTTAAATTAAAAAGCATTTATTGCAGTAAAAGATAATTGTTATGAAGCTCTCCCAAAGCTGGGTGTGTGACACATGTGTGTAATCCTAGCACTTGGGAGGTTGAAATAGGAGGATCACCAGTCTGGGCTACATAGTGAGTTGAAAGTCAGCCTGAAATACAGCAAGACACTGTCTTAACTACCCCCAACCCCCCATAATGATTTTTGCAAATAATTATGCTTTGCTTTAAATATGCTTAGCTGGTCATTCTGGCCTCTTTCTGGAGAAGTTTGAGAGGTCTTCTTTTGTGGATGTCTGTAGGAGATATGATAAATGCTTTGAATGCACCTGCCTAGTGCCATTCAACAGAAGATTTCTGTGTATCCTTATCCATCATGTTTATCTGATCTGGCAACTTCTGACTATTCCCTAAAAATAAAAGTGACCCTTGAAGATAAATGATCATTTTGAATTAACTCAGGGCTTTGAGGGAGCCAAGACAGTGCAAATAAAGTTTCTCACAAGAGAGAACTTTCAGAATTGCTTCAACAAGTGGCAAGAATGATGGGATAAGTATGTTCAGAATGAGAGAATGGCAACATGTCTCTTACAAGCATAAATCTTTTTTTTTGTCCTTTTTGAGATAGGATTTCACTATGCAGTTCAGACTGACCTGGAACTCACTTTGTAGCCTAGGCTGGCCTTGAACTTGCAATGATCCTCCTGCCTCAGCATCTTGAGTGTTGGGTATACAGGCATGCACTACCATATCTGGCCCTTACCATCATAATTTTTAAATTTAAACATTTACTGTATTTTTCCAGTCATGTTTTGTATATTGCTGTCCCCCAGAATAAGGGTTTTTGTTAGTAAAGCATAAAAGGGAAATTTTCTTTTTTTGTAAATTTTCTTTTGTCCTATGTCTTATTTATCTTTGTGAGTCTTTCAACTTTTTAAGTTGCCCTTCTTACATTGTAAGGGAATGGTTGTGACTATTCATTCTTTGATATGTATCTCTAGCTCTATTTACAATGGAGTATATTCCAGTACACATATGTTAATTTCAAAATGGTGAAGGTGAGAATGTGTTTGATACTCCTAACCATCATACCAAGCTTAGCAACAGTGTACATTAAGGTATCTATTGCTTTTTGCTCTTGTCATCATGTAACTTATTAGGAGTGGTTACTATTGCTGCTGCCCAGCATTGAGATAGTATCAAACCATATATGACTAGTTGGAAAAAGAATCAAAAATCAAAATTTAAACTATGGTTTCTACTGAATGGATATAGTATTACTTTTGAACCACTGTAAAATCATAAATCATTTTTATATCACCACTTGTATGTTTACATACATGCACAGATTACGTATATAATTTGTTTATCATACTTCTCTATGTGGAAAATATGAATGTTTCAGTTAAATGTTGACTTTGTTACTTTTCTTTTTTTTTTTTTTTTGTGGAACTGGGGATTGAACTCAGGTCCTTACGCTTGCCAGGGAAGCGTTTATTCCACTGAGCCATCTCCCCGGCCCCTTACTTTTCTTATTGCTGGAATAAAATACTTGACATGCACAAGTTAAAGGAGGGAAGGTTTATTGTAGCTAACAGTTTGTAAAGATTTCAGTCCATAGTCAGCTTGCTCCAAGGCAGGGCAGCACAACAGAGGGTCATAGCAGAGGAGAAACAGTTCATGGCACAGGAGGTAAAGAACAGCAGCAGTAAGCCTCCTTTTCTCTTTATGTTCTAGCCAGGCTTCAAGCTTGTTCATTGGTGCCTCTGCTCACTTGGCCACTATCACGCACCCTTAATCCAGTATCGCACACCCATAATCCAGCCACCTCCAAAGAGCTCCACCTATGTGTGCATGAGGCTTTTAGGGGACATCTAGTACAAGCCATCATAGATGTTGATATTTTTCATTGACTTGTTATTCAGAGAGCAAATAATTAACATCCCTGTAGGGGTTTTTTTTGCATTTAAAAAAAAAATCCAGTGTTTTAATGTGTGTAGAATTATTTAGCATATGATATTGAGCAGTGGGCCTAAATTGGTTTTCCCTCTAGATAGGTAACTTTTGGTACTAGAATCATATTTCTACTAAGCTGAAATGTTTCTTTACCATGTCTGCAGACACATGCATATTATTGAGAATGCTTAATTTATATAATCAATCTTCTATTTTTATTGTTTATCTCACATAGTGCTGGTTTATGACCAAGAAAAGCAAAACATTCCCTAACCTTTAAAAAAAACTTTTAATTTACTAAAAATAAAAAGATACATTATGAATATGAAGAACATCTAGCTTAAACCAATATGATGAAACTAAACTGTAGATCAGAGCTGGTTTAGTTGGGATCCAATGGATATTTGGATTCTTGAATCTCCTGCAGTGATGTAAATGGATGCATATAGGTATGTATATTTCTCTAGCTAATAACTTTTGTCACATTTTCAAAATGAGTCAAAAAAGATTAAGGCATCCTTCGAAAGAAATTCCCACTAGAATGAGGAATAAGACAAACATGTTTATGAACACAAGTCATTTCAAATGTATACCTTTACCACTATTGTAAATAAAATCTGAATGGAATTTTGTGGGAAACTCACTCTAAAACCAATTTTCAAAGCAAACAGATATGAATAATTTTAAAGAATTTTGGGATAGAAAAATTGAAAACACATTTAAATATACCGTAGTGCTACACATAATCAAATTAATGTGGTTACAAGCAAAACATTAATCAATACTTTTCTGTTCAAAATAAAGTTTTGTTATGGAAATTTTCCAACATATGGAGAATCAGAGTAATGTCATGAACTTCAAAATCTCTTATCATTTTTGTTCTATTTGCTTTACTCTTTTTTTGGTTATTTTAAGTAAAATCAAGACATCATGATATCTCTAGTTCCTTGCTGATTTTCTAATTCTCCATTGTTGAAAATGAGCATTGGGGCCAGTAAGATAGCTCAGTGGACTAAAGCACTTAAGGCAAACTTAGGCAAGCTCAAGGATTCCATTCCCAGCACCACAGGCCACCCAGCCCCACACCTAGGCTGGCTGAGGTGGCCAGAGTCCTGGCATAGTGGTGTACACCTGTAATCCCAGCACTGGGGAGGTTAAAAGTAGGAGGATTACTATGAGTCTGAGCTATATCATGAGACCCTGCAACAACCAATACATTAAAAAGAAAGAAAGTTAGTATTGAATTCTACAAATATTTGGGCCAGAGAGATAGCTCAGAGGTGTAAACATCTGCCTGGCAAGTGCAAGGACCAAAGTTCGATCCCTGACCCCACTTGCCACGCAGTCTCCATCCTGGATGCGGGCTCCCACTGTGCTGCCCTGGAACCGGACATGGTGGCACATTCCTATAATCCCAACGTTCATGAGGTTGAGCCAGGAGGATCTCTGTGAGTTGGAGATCAGCCTAGAGGCTACAAAAGTGAGTGCAAGGCCAGCCCGAACTATATAGTGAGACCCTGTCTTAAAAAAAGAAAGAAAGAATTCTACAATTATTGGTAAATTAACAAAAATTATTTGGTTGTTTTTTTCAAGGCTGAGGGGGATGAGATCCAGAACCTGCTATATTGTAGACAATGTTTATACTCTCTTGATAGCTTGACCCTATTATTATCATAAAATGTTCTTGTGGGTTGAGGGTGTGGTTGTGTCAGGGTACTTGGATTGAGTACCCAGTACCACAAAAACTTTTTTTTTCTTTTTTATAGTAATGATTTTGTCTTAAAAGACTGTTGTTATTGTAGGCATTCCAAGTCTCATTTTAGTACTTTCATGGTGGGATTTCATTCTAAAAGTTCTTTAGACATAGTCTCCTTTAGCCTTTGAATATACACATTTAAAATAGCTGATTTAAAGTCCTTATCTCGGGCCAGGAAGAGGCTTAGTGATACAAGTGCCTTACTTGTAAGAGCAAGGCCCTGAGTTTGATCCCAGTACTAAAAAATTAAATAAAGCCGTTATCTTGTAAGTTCTGCTCTGTCCAGAAAGTCAGGGGCAATTTGTATTGTTTTGCATTTTTCTCATGTATGACTGTACTTTTTTATTCTTTTGTATGTGTCTTGTAATTTTTCTTGAAAACCAGTTATGTGTTTTTTTACTTTATGGAAAAAAACTTAAAAGAAAATTATGCAACAGCTGGTATAGTGTTGCACAACTGTAATCCCAGTACTCAGGAGGCAGAGGCAGGAGGATTTCTGTGAGTTTGAGGACAGCCTGAGATACATAGCAAGACCATCTCAAAACACAACAAAATTTCATAACATGATTACTGAGAATATAAGATATGGGTATTAAAAGTTCTGTAACTGATATTGGCTCAAAACTTCCTTTGCTATGATCTAAGGGGCACTAATAATTTAACTAACTTGCATTTCTCTCCCTTTCCCTTCCTTCCTTTCCCCTTGCCTCATCCTACTTCCTTTTTCTTTTTTAACAATTTCTTCCCATTTAATAATATGTATTGTACATTTTGGATCTTATTTATTGTTTCAATTTCTCACACTGGGGAGACAATATGATGTTTACACATGTATGTTGGGTTTATTTTGCTTATGAGTATGGTCTCAAGTTGCATCCATTTACATATAAAAGTCTCAAGTTTATCCTTCCTTATGGTGGAGTACTACTCCATTGTATAAAAATACCACATCTTTTTTATCCATTCCTAGGTTGATGGGCATGTGGATTGTAGGCAAAATTTACCTATTACAAATTGTGCTGGGTGCACATGTATTAGTGTGGTATGATGTTTTTGATTCTTTTGGAAAACATCCAGAAAGGGACTAGGTCAGTCAAATGGGACTTCTAATCCTAGTTTTTTGAAGAATCTCCACACTGATTTCCACAGTGGTTGCATCAGTCTACATTCCCATCAACACTGAAGAAGTTTCTTTTTCCTCACAGCACTCCCAGCATTTGTTATTGGCTAACTTCTTGATGACAGCCATTCTTTCTGCAGTGAGATGGAATCTCAGTGTTGTTTCAATTTGCATTTCTCGGATGACCAAGGATGTTGAACATTATTGCATATATTTATTTGCTATTTTCATTTCTTCATCTGAGAAATGTGTGTTTATCTCAGTTGTCCATTTTTGGATTTGGGTCTTTGAATTTGGGGGTCTGATTTTTTTCAATCTTTATATGTTCTAGATAGAAATCTTTTGTCCAAGGAACAATTGACAATTTTTTTCTACTTCATGGGTTATTTTTTCATTCTTTTGGTGATTTTTTTGATGTGCAAAAGCTTTTTTTCTTTTTTCAAAAGCTTTTTAATAAGATGAGATCCCAGTTGTTGATTCTTTGAAGTATTTCTCATATAGTTTGGATTTTCTTCATGAGCTCACTATGTCTTCAGGATTTCTCTATACTTTCTGTTCCAGTAGATTTAGTGTTTCTATTTTAATATTTATATCTTTGGCCCATTTTGATTTTAGTTTAGTGTATGGTGGTAGACATGGGTCTAATTTTAACCTTCAGCATGTAAAGAGCTAGGTTTTACAGAACTGTTTGTTAAAGGGGCTTTCTTCCAGTGAACATGTTTAGCCCCTTTGTCAAAGGCAAGGTGGCTGAGTATGTTTGTAGCTGTGTTTACATCTTCTAATCTGTTCCATTAAGCCTAAGGTCTAGTACTTTGCCAATTCCATGCTGATTTCATCACAGTAGCTTTGTGTATTATAACTTAAAATCAGGGATTGTGATGTCCCCTTATTTGCCTTTGTTACCCAGAGTTCCTTTTGCTATTTTAGGTCTCTTTTGATTCCAAATGAATTTAAGGAATGGAAAAGCAGACATTTTAAATAACTGTGGCAACTCTGGAAGTCAGATTCTCCTTACTTTGCTCCCTAGGGTGTGTTTTTGTTTTTGCTGCATGTTGCCATTATTACTTGTTCAGTAACTTCTCTGAACTAATTCTGTAAAGTCTCTGCTCTTTTTTGTGTATATCTGACAGCTGTATATAGTTAGCTTAGTGCTAATCTAATCATTTGGCAGATTTTCTTAAATTCAACAACCCAATTGTCTAGAGCTTGCTGAAGGCTTCTGCATGTTAAAGCATACCTTTAGTACTAATGTGGACAATTTACAACTCTACCTTTAGCTTTCCCTTTGCTTAACGAAATTTAAGCAAGTAACATTTCTAAATATCATCTAATACCAAGTTCTCATTTACGTTTTTCCAAGCTATACCAAAAATGTCGTTTATAGCTGTCTTAGTTTAACCAGAATCCAGGGCCAGGGAGATATAGCTCAGTAGAATAAACACTGGCCTGGCAAGCACAAGGTCCTGAGTTCAATCCCCAGTACCACAAAAAACCAAAACAAAAGAGGATGTTAACCAGAATCCATTTACAGACTACGCATTACACTTAATTATCTCATTCAGTATTTTAATTTTTATTATGACAATTCTTAAACAGAAAAAAATAGAAGCATAAAAAAAATCAAATACTGCATGGAAACCATATTACCAATACCTAGATTCTGCAGTTGCAACATTTTGTCATAGGTCCTTTATTTGGTGGCTAGCTATAATTTTTCCGGAGACACTTTGAAGTAATATACAACTGTCATTTTCCTCTTAAATCTTAATTATCTTTTAAGAATAAGGACACCCTCCCTATGTGAGCACTATAATTTTTTTGTGCTTAACAAATTTAATGCCAGGTATGAGAGTACAGACCTGAAATCCCAGTTACTTTGGAGGCTGAGGCACATGGACTACAAGTTTAAGGCTAGTCTGGGCAAGATAGAACTTGTCTCAAAGTGAACTTAAAAAAAAAGAGTTTGAAGGGCCGGCCAAATGGCTCAGTGGATTAAAGTACCTGCTTAGGCAGACATGGGTCATGAGTTCAATACCTGGGCCTGCTGTGCCAACCCCACCCCAGGGGCGTGGTGAGATGGAGACTGGGTATAATGCATGCCTGCAGTCCCAGAACTTGAGAGGCTATAAACAGGAGGATAACTAAGTCCAGTCCAATCTATGCAGTGAGACCCTGTAGACCCTGTCCTAAATATAAAAAATAAAAAATAGAGTTTGAGCTGGTAGTTTAGTGGTAGAGCAGTTGCCTAGAATGTTCAGGGCTCTGGGTTCAATTCTCCATAGCACAAAACAAAACAAAAACCACAGACCAAAATAATTAATAATTTCCTAATGTTTTCTAATACCAGTTTGTAGTCAGATTTTCCCAATTATTCTTTCAAAATATCTTTTAGAGCTTGAGATGTTTTCTTCTCCAAAGCACAGTTCCAGTCAAGAAGAATCTTTTTCCAAATTTAAAACAACTACCATTTTTTGTGTCATGTATTTCATGTGCCAGGAATTTAGAAAGGGCATACTGGAGAGAGTTTATCTCTACTCCATGATGTCTAGGGTATCATCTAGAAAAAAATTTCAAGGCTGTAGGTAACCTGGTGGCCAAGAGTTTGAATCATCTAATCTCTCATTTATGTTTAGTGCCTGGCTTGTCAGGATTCAAAGACTAAATGTACCACCATTTGACCTCTTCATGTGACTAGTTTCTTTCCTGCCAAGTGGCCTCAAAATAATCATACTTCTTACTTCTCAGCTCAAGTCTCCAAGCATGAGTGTTTTAGCAAACCACGTAGAAAGTGAAATTGCCATTCGTGAGCTAGTTTTAGTTGTTACACAGTGTCACTACTGCCATAGTCTGTTGCACCTATTGCACACATGTTGTTTTCTTTTATGACAGAAGATGTTAATGTTTGAGTTGTTTTTCTAAACTACAACCTCAGCATTCAGGTTTAATTGCTGTGTTGTCACTTTGTGATAAATAACTGAAATTCAGATTGCATTTTGGACACTTGTCGGTAAAAGGTATGTCATCACTGATCTTTAGGTTACAAAAGAGCCTGCTCAAATTCAGTGCTGCACATAGACTTTTTCAATAGGAAAATTTCCAAAGAATATGAAGACATATTTTAAAACTACAACATATACAAAGTTAAGGAGGCTAATCTAAAATATATTCAAATAACAATGACCTGAAATTATGCATTAACACTTTTGATAGATTTTAAGATTGTTCAAAAAAAAAAAAAAACCTTAAAAAAGGGGGCCTGGCCCTAGCTCAGGCCTTTAAGTGGCTGCTTCCACAAAGCTGTCAGCCTCAGGTTGCTGGAGTTCGAACCTCACACCTCTCCCGCTGGCCAAAAGTGCCCTGAAGGCATTCGAGGAACAAAAAAAAAAAAAAAAACCTTAGAAAAAAAGATTTTAAGATTGTTTCAAACAAAATATCATTTTTTTTTGTTTTTGTTTTTGCGGAATCAGGGATTGAACTCAGGCCCTTGCACTTGCCAGGGAAGCACTTATTCTACTGAGCCATCTCCCCAAAATGTCATTTTTTAAAGAAAGAACTTCAGCTTCCTGAGTTGCCTGATCTACTCTGCATAATGCTTATCAAGAAATTCTCTGTGAGGGCCGGCCAAATAGCTCAGCGGATTAAAGCGCCTGCAAGCAGGCGCAGGGGCAGGGGGGTGGAGGGGGGGGTTTAGTCCCCATGCTTGCTGTGCTGGCCCTGCCCCTGGGGTACCCTGAGAGCACAATTGAGACTGGGCATGGTGACGTGCACCTGTAATCCCAGCTCTTAGGAGGCTGTAAGCAGGCAGATCACAAGTCCAATTTAGTAGTGAGACCCTGAACATCCTGTAGACCCTTCCCTAAAAAGTACAAAAAAAAAAAAAGAAAGAAATTCTCCTTTATAGTAATGATAACCAATCAAGGAGCATTAGAAGCTAGTCCACTCTTTTTTTTCCCTGTGTGTGTGTGTGACATAAGTTTTTTCTTTAAAGTAGAAAAGTTCATTGTACTCCAATATATGCAGCAGTGAAAATGAGCAGTTATCAAGAATTGACACATTTTATTCACCTGCCCTTTCTTTCCATTGCTTTAATTTATTTATTTATTTTTTTTGTGTGGCCAGCTCAGCCCACCTGGGGGCAGGGCTGGCTGGCATGTGGTGCTGGGGGATTGAACTGCGGTCCTTGTGCTTTGCTAAGCTTGTTCTAAATAGGTGCTTTAGACCACTGAGCCATCTCACCAGCCCTTTCCATTGCTTTAAAACAAGCTTCTGATATTATGTCATTTCTCCCTTGTATTTCATTATGCATTTTTTTAAAAAAGGAGTTTCTCCCATGACCATAATCCTGTTATCATGCATAAGAAAATTAATAATTATCTAGTAATTCTTTCATGTTATCTAATTTCTAATTTGTTGAACTATAAAAGGTATTTTTATAATTTTTTTTAATCTGGATCTAAGAAAAATCCACATGACATTTGACTGTCATGCCTTTTAAATCTCTCAATCTAAACAATTTCCCTTTTATGAGATTAGGCATTTTTTGGTATAATTTTGCTTGCTTTTTTGTGGTAACATTTCACTTGTTCTCATATTCCCCTGTTTCTTAAATACTGGTAAATACTGGAAGTAATGTGAGTGACTTGCCTGGTTTTAGCTCTTTAGCTTCTCAGGTGAGACTGCATTTTCTATTGTATCACATCAAGAGGTACATAATGTGATGTTCTCTACTATTAGTGTCACTAAAGTTAGTAGATATACTAAGGTGAGGTAGTGATCTCCTGATCCTACCATTGTGAAGTTAGGTTTTGTTCTTAATACTAGCAAGTAATTCATGAAATAATACAGTACTTTGGTTCCTTGTCAATATCCAGTTCTCTATAAACAGTTTCATTAGGGCTCAAAAACTTGTGAGTTTCTAATTCTTTTATTCCTTCTATACTCATTAACTGGCATTCTTCTGTAAAGAAGAGTTGTCCCTCATCATCTGGGGCTATTGGTTATCTGAACAATATACTTCATATTTAAAAAAAATTTTAAATGTTTTATTTATTTATTTGGTACAGGGTCTCACTACGCAGCTCAGACTGATAGTGATCCTCCAATCTCAGCCTCCCCAGCACTAGGATTACAGGTGTGTGCCACCATGCCTGGTTTCAGTGGCTGGCACAGTGTACCTGGGGTTCTGGAGCCGGTGCGGCATGTGGTACTGGGAATTGAACCCGGGTCCTTGCACTTGCCAGGCATGTGCTTAGGTCTGCCAAGCTATCTCCCTGGCCCAAGCAACCATTTGTTAATTTAATGTTGTTAAGGCACTATGCAAGAGCTAGTTAGTTATACAAGGTGTTCTTCAAGATCTCATAGCCTGGTTAATAGACAAAACACACATCAACATTAATGAGGCAAGATGGTATGTGTTTTTTTTTATCAAGTGATTTATACAACTCATAAGTTCAGAGGAAGGAAAGGTCAGTGGAACCAGAGCAGTCCTAAGGGTTTTGCAAGGGAGATTGTTTCAGGATATCTCTAAAAGAATGGGCAGGTTTTGAATAGGCAGACAAAAAGGAAGAATATAGTCTAGACCAATGGTGGCAAACTTGTGGCATACATACCTCAGTGGACTGATATTGAAAGCACTAAAGAGTTCACCATCGCTATGATGGTATGGAAGATGAGGATGAATGCACATGGAGGGAGGAAGAACTGTACTACTGTGGAGTTGCAATAATGAAGCCATCTGTCTGGAGAAGCTGAGAATATGAGTGACTTAGCCTATTTTCTGCTGTTATAATACCACAAACTGGGTAAATTCTAAACAACAGATGTTTCTTGATTCATGGTTATGGAAGTTGGGAAGTCCTAGCATGCCATTGGCATTTGGGGCAGGCTTTCTGTGACATCATCCAGTTCCAGAAGATATTACATGATAGAGGCCAAGAATGAGTATGTGAGCAAGCTAAAATCTCTCATGTATAACCCACTCCCACAGGAACAGCTTTAATCCATTCAGTAAAGCAGTATATTACCTCCTAATAACATTGTATGACAAATTTTCACATGAGTTTTGGAGAGGAAATTAAACCATTAACAGTAGATAGAGAAATGAGCCTAGTAAGTTAGGTAGGGCAGAAGCAAAGAATATGGAAAACCTTAAATGTGAGCTGTGGCATGTCTATTTTTATGCTGTAATCAGGTGTGCTTTGGGTATTTGTAGATTACCTTCTTACCATATGGGAAGCAAAATCTGGCTTTGTGAAAGACTATGAGTATAAAGACCAATGAGAAACACCTTTGGGGAAGTTGTAGGTCAAGAATATAGTTGGCTTGCAGATAAATGTCTTAAAAAGTGACAACTTGTTCTGTTTCCCTTGCAGCCCGTGTGACTCCAACTCTACCCAAGCAGGACCGTCCTGTGCGTGAGGGGACCCGGGTGGCCTCCATTGAAACAGGCTTGGCTGCAGCAGCTGCAAAGCTGGCTCAGCAGGTAAAATGTTCAACACCCAAGCAATAGTGCTGCTATTGATCTCTGTTTGACAAAAAGCCTTTCTACTCAGACCTTCAGGTTAATTGGATCCCACTATTCTAGAAGTGAGGTGTGGATAATCTTTGTTCTTTATCCTTGGCAATATCTCATCTACTCCTTCATTCTTTACACCAAACTGCTACCATAGATTACATAGTTAACATGATTTAGGATGAAACACACTAATGGAGTCAGATAGAAGCCCTCACTGATACCACCTATTTCTCTGGGTACTTAAAAATTCCTTAGATGGAAAGGATCAGACCAGTCCTTTGCTATCAGATGAAGTCCCAGGCAGGTTACTGGCTGAGTGCATGTAAGTTTTCAGCCACTGACTAGTACTGGACATTGATCTATTTTTCTAATAAAAGAGGTTTTTCTTTTCTTTATAAAATATAACCTTGAAATTCAGCCCCTGCTTCTTAAGAAAAATTACCCAGTTTTTTGTCCTAAAGAGTCCTCTTCATTAGATTTAGTTTTACTTCTTAGCATTGCAGTTTACAGAGTTATTTGACATATGTAATGTACTTAGAAGCCCTGAGAGTATTTGGAGGTAAATTTTCTGGTTCTTATCAGTATCCTCTTAGGTCTTCATACCATAGGTCTTACAGCATAGAACAGTGGTGATGAGCCTATGCATAACACATACCATAGCTGGCTGTTATCATTGAAAGCTCTAAAAGTTTTGCCATCACTGGTGCAGGGTGTTATTGAGCATATCTGCTTTATGTTAGGTATGTCCATGTATAGTGTCTAATTAATATGTCCAAAAGCCTTGTTCAATAGGTGATGTTTTCATCATTTTACAGGTGAAGAAAATGAGAATCACTTTAAGTGACTAGACCAGGATAAGACAGCCAGTAAATGAAGGAGACGAGATTCAAACTTATATCCTCTTAACTTCAAATTTCATATTACTTGATATTTAAAGTGAAATAGTGAGATGTTTTATATATTTTTAGTAATTAAATCTTATTTAAATTTAATAGATTAATGTATTTCATATGTTACATGGAGCTGCAGAGTTTCTTACAAATGTGTTAGAAGTTATTATTGGGCACCATCAAAGAACAAGAAGCCCAGATGACCCTTCTTTGATCAGATGTCTCTCATGTATATCCCAGTGCCATGAAAGTTGTAATTTCAACAAGAAGGTTTTACTTCTTTAAATAAACAGATTATCTAATTAAAGGTGTGAAAACCACTCGTAGTGCCTTCTAAGGAGTAACTTCTGTTTGGGTTGATTAGAGTTTACCTCAAGTAAGGGGTTGAAATTGGGGACAGTTTTTACATGTTAAGCTTCTATTAGGGGACTGAGAAGCCTTTTGGAAAAAGAAAATTTTTGATTCAGCACTTGAGGCTTTTTTTGGGGGGGGGTATTTAGGACAGGGTGTACAGGGTCTCACTGCATAGATCGGACTTGTAGTAATTTTCCAGTTCAAAGCCTCCCAGGTGCTGGTATTGCAGGCGCATGCCACCATGCCCAGTCTCCATCTCAGTGCGTCCCGGGAGCGGGGCTGGCACAGTACACTAGGGGATCAAATTCCTGGCTTCTGGGTCTGCCTAAGCAGGCCCTTCAATCTGCTGAGCTATTTGGCCAGCTCTCAAGGCCTTCTTTTTTTTTGGGGGGGGGAGTTATGAAGTTAGATGTATTAGTTGCTCAATTTGGTTTTTTATTTTGTTTTATTGAGAAACAAATATCAATGAGATAGTTTCAAAGCTGATTAATAGGACGTTTTCAATAATTAATACATCATACCTTATTATCTTCTTAGTGGTTATCCATAATAGAAGAAGCAGACAGGATATCCTGTCTAAACACTATTACTACAAATCTTTCTTCTCATTGAATTAAGCGAAAGTAGCTATATATCTATCTCAACTATTCTGTATATACAAATACAAAATGGTCCTTCCTTTGTATCCTCTCTTTTTTGTTTAGTCCTGTCAGAGATGGGTATTCTATTGTCATCTAAATACTATAGGTGCTTGTGTTCAGCAAAACAATCCAACACAGTCTAGCAGTCCACAATAGTAGTGGGTTATCCGCAGAAGTTGTTGACTTGAGCCTTTTATAGCTCAGCATATTAATATGGCTTTACTTTATATACCTCATTCTTTTACTTTTCTGCTGGATGGTTAAGATCAAGATAAAAGAAGACCTATATAACAAGAAATATAACTTTGTTTGGTATTTTTCCCATAATTTTATTGAGAAACAAATAGCAATGAGACAAGTTTCAAATCAAATTGGTAGGACAGTTTCAATAATTAACACATTGCATATTCCCTTCCTAGTGGTTATTTGCTGTACAAGATGCAGACATGATATCCTATTTACAAACACTATTAGAACAAATCCCTGTATTCATTAAGAGAATGTAACTATATATCTATCCTAACCATTTTGAATTCACAGATACAAAATGGACATTCATCTGTATCCGCTTTTTTGTTTGGTTCCATCATTTGAATAACCAAAAAAAAAAAAAAGAAAAAAAAGAAAGAAACCCTGGTCCCTGCACTTGTGCAGGTGCTTAGTCTGCTGAGCCATCTCGCCAGCCCTCATTCTTATTTCAATATTATGTGCCATTCCATTATGTAAATACGCTACAGTTTATTTATCCATGAACATTTGAGTTGTTTCTCATTTTTAACTATTCAAAGCTATAATGAATATTCATGTAAATTTTTTGGTAGATGTAAGCATTCATTTCTGTTGGGAATATGTAAAAAGGAATGGTGTTTTCAGGTCATAAGGTGTATGTATATTTAGCTGTGGCACTATTGAAAAGTTGTTCAAAGTGGGTGTTTAAGCCAATTTAAACCAGGACTGCTTCTTCGGTGTCATTGCCTCTACTTCATATTGTTCTTCTTTTTAGTGTTAGCCATTCTACACATGGAATCTCGCTATAGTTTTCATTTTCATTTCCTTGATGATTACTGTTTAGAAATGTTTCATGTGTTTATTCTTTGGATGTACCTATTCAAGACTTAGTCTACTTTTTATTGGATTGGAGACCTTTGTTATAGTTAGGGATTTTCACAGTGGGGGTCTTCTAGGCCCAGAGTACAACGGCACCCAGGACCAGCTGCATGAGTACTTGTTGTGCCTTTATTTCTCCACTTCATCCCACCATACTCATTGTAACACTGGCTTCTGGCAGGGTCCCTGATGGAGAACATGCAGAGGGGAAGAAGTGGACATTGAGGAAGGTGATGGTGAAAAAAAAGGAAAGCCAATTGCCTTTCCTGCCTTCCCTAGAATGTAGACCATCACCTGTAACAGATTCCAGTTGAAGGAAGGGAGCAACTTTAACTATTAGATGTAGGCTGTTTGTAACTTACTTACCATAAGGATTGTTATACCGAGACTGACTAAAAATGTAGTGGTAGTTCTTGGGGTTTCATCCAGGTAGGAAGGTAAGGGCCATCCCCTCCAACCAGCTTTCAAGGACTAGGAGATAATAAAAAGTTGCTTCAGTGATCACAAAAAAGAAAAAAAAAGAAATGTAACTTTTGTATCTGATAAGGTCAGTCAAGTCCCCTTAGGATTTATCCTGTAACCCTGTACTGCAGTTTGCAGATCCTTCATCAGTGTCAGCCATGTGGATGAGTCACAGCCATTGCTTGACCAATTTGCTCTCTGTGAAAGCCTGAGAGAATGTTTTTTCTCTTCATGTGACTCTCCTTAGGCACACTCTACATCATCGATCCCTTTCCTCTGTGGCTCCATAATCTCCTTGATCAGAAAATTTGGGGCACAACTGAGTTGCGTGATGTTACAGTACAAGTTCTATGTCTCGAGCCTTCACTGACCTTGAAAGGCTAGGGCCAAAATGTTGGCTGATCTCGCAGCCCTTCCCTTTCTCCAATTGATTTGGTATCTTAAATCACTCTTTGCTGACCTCTTGCCAGCCCTTCATGCACACCTTCTACACCAGCAACACAGTACTACAGTACTGCTGGATCATGCTGTGGGTCAGATTATTTCATCCCTGTGTCTTTGTACAAGTTTTTCTACCCATTGCAAATTATGCCCTTTCCTAACCCTTGCCTAATTCCCCTTTGTACCATGTACCAACACTTTATTTCATTCTGTACATCCATAGAATTCTTTTGTAATTCTTGTGCTCAGAAGTTTATTTTTTTGTCCTTTATTGAACTGTAAATCCTTGAAGAGTGGTAATATATTTGACTTAATTTGGTGTTGATACTATGGTACATAACATGTTTATTCAATATTGCAGTAAATGAATAAGTGAATAAAGAGATCTGCCTGGCTTTGAATTCTAGCCCTACCACTTGTATAAGTTACATATTAAGGATATATCATTAATACATAACTATAAATATGTACCTATATATCCTTAAATGATACATAAATATAGATATTCTGCCAAAATGTATGCATCAGGGAAATAAAAACTTGTATAAATATTTTAATACTAAATTATTAGAGACATCATGAGATTAATACAAGTTATCTTTGGCCTCTACTATTACAAGAGGTACTGAAAGTGGTGACCATTAACTTTCAGACATTTATTTGTGTGAGGAGCTGCTAAAGTGTCTGTATGCAGTTTTTTTGGTCTTTCTTTCTCTCTCTCTCTCTCTCTCTCTCTCTCTCTCTCTCTATATATATATATATATATATATATATATTAGTTTTGTACTTGGTACTGAATAAATAAATAATCTAGGCATATTAGCTTTCCATCATCATCATTATGGATTCGCTAGGTATATAAATATCCAGACAATTGAAAACCATGACTGTCTGGCCAGAGAGTTTGAACTTGGGTGGGGACTGGCTAGTAGCTTTCTGAACAACATAATTGTAAGGTATAAGTGGTCCTGTTACAATACAGTCTAGTTATCTATACAAGTATCTGTATATGTAAAGGGATTGGCAGCAAAGGTAGAAAAAATTTTAAATGTTATTTAAAGAGGAAAAACAAGAACAAACAAAAAGAGCAAAAACAGACACAAAGCAATGCAAACAATACAAATGGTACAGAATTTCAAAACAATAGAAAATTAACAATAATTGTTATATTACATATTATTATCATCAAATTTGTTGCTCAGATTACCAGATATAGGTATGCAAGACTAATTAAACAATGAAAACATTAACTGTTCCTTTCAATGAACCTTAATTTTTTTTGAAAATTTAAAGTGGTGTAACCTGGATTTGAAGAGATTTCTGGGATTAGATAAGAGAAAGGGAACAGAAATGCCATTCCTGTTATGAGTGAATAGTAGTGTGGCTGAGAAAAGATACTGAAGCCAAATGGCTTGGTTCTGAATCTCAGCCTCTAGCTACTTACGGTCTTGAAACCGTGGGAAAAGAATCTTTGCCACAAATTCTTTGTCCTTCAAATGGGATTTTAATTCTTACTACTCAAATTCTTACTAAGTATTAAATGAATGATTATAGAACAGTGCCTGGCATATATTACTAATGTTATTATTCTTGTCCCCCAGAAATTTCTATGGTAGCTACAGCCTTCAGATCCTCTGAAGGCAGGACTAGGCTCGTGTTGCTAAGGGAAGGCAAAGAAATATAATCACTGAATTGGTCTGTGTGGCTATGTAGCATTTCAGAAGGTGAAATCGTTCACATGCTCTCAACACTACCTTTCCAGGTTCTTAGGGCTCCAGATGCCCACTGTACCGGTACCTACTATACAATGAATGATAGATCCACAGAACAATGAATGGATGAAACCAAAACTATTGGGAAAAGTGATTCATTCCTCTCATCCATAGTTGAGGTTTTTATACCTGGTGACTTAATACATTATCAAGTAACAAGACTATTAGGAGGAAGAAAAACTATTATAAGAAATATAGAATAATAATTTACCATTTATTGAGTTTCTACCATGTACTGTGTTATTTTTGCATCATTGCATTTAATCTTTCTTACAACCATGAAAAGCAGATTTTACATGAGGCTTCTGGGACCAGACATTCAGTTTAGGGAACACAATCCTTAATTTCACCTCAGGCTTATCCACAAAGGTAATACTCTCAGATGTTCCATTTTGAGAAGTTCGCAGGGTGGGTTTTTAGATAGACCGTTAACTATACAGGATCTAACTACTTTTTAGCTGTGAGGCTTTAGGTTCAGAGTACACTTTGGTTTTCTTGTAAAATGAGGATTTTTCTTTTTTAGGCGTATTATGAAGATTAAATAAGATAATATTATAAATGCCTCAGCTGCAGATGTAAATTTAGTTGTTATTAGAAGTGTCCATGGTCCTCCCCATTTATGGCAGTTCTAGGACCAAAACTGAAATTTCCTAACTCATTTACAGATCTTTTGCCACTATACTGATAAGTGACAGTGATGGATTAAGGATGAATGGTACCAAAGAGATCACTTCAGTTACTAGAAGTTTTGTGTTATATGTACATTCCAGCTAGACTTCCTGGGGATAGGGATGGGAGTGACAGGTTGTATTGACCATTATCTTAATCTGTCTTTGGGAAATTGTCTTCTTTTCTTCACTCCTGAATCTCCTCTTGTTTTAGGAGCTGCAGAAGGCCCAAAAGAAAAAATATATCAAGAAGAAGCCTTTGCTGAAGGAGGTAGAACAGCCTCGTCCTCAAGATTCCAATCTCAGTGTGACAGTACCAGCCCCAGGAGTGACTGCTACACCCCACCCTCCCACTTCTTCCTTACCCTTGCCTCCTCCTGAGCCTAAACAAGACACTCTGTCAGGAAGTCTTGCTGACCATGAATATACTGCTCGACCCAATGCCTTTGGAATGGCCCAAGCAAACCGGAGCACCACACCCATGGCTCCCGGTGTCTTCTTGACCCAGCGGCGCCCTTCTCTTGGCTCTCAGAGTAATCAGACAGGACAAGGTACAATGGACATATAGTGGTAGAAATGAAGAATCATAGGGCTACTTTATTTATACCCTAAGTGCTTTAGTAGATGAGAACACCAGGGAGGGACACTTAAGATCAACCTAAGGCTCTTAGACTTGATCTTCTGGGCATGGAGAGACAGGGATTGATCTTTAAGTAGAGATAAGATTAGGTTTAGGTTATAAAAAGTACTTCAATGGCCAGAGTGGAGGGTGGCCTTGCTGGAAGAAATCTAGAAAGGAAGCATAGATACAGTAGGAATAAAGTGATGATAGAGCTCGGGCAGAGTTAATAGAGAGGGAGAAAGTCAAGTAGGACATGGGAAGTGATCTGATGTGGAGAGAAAGAGGCAAGGGAGAATTAGAAGGGTCAGCCCCTTCTTTCCCCCACTTTGTCCTTTAAAGCTCAGTCTCTGTAGCGTACATTGTTCAAGGGTGTTGACATTGGTATGATGTTGGGGGCTGATGAAGTTGGGGGTTTCTAATGAAATAAGCCTGGGGGTGGCAATACTGGATTATAATCACTAATTGGGTACCTATCCAACCCTAGCAGGCATGTTGATGGAGGACATATTTTTCCCTGTATAATTATGAAAGGAAAATGATTGGAACCAAATAAATCATTGGGGAAACAGAACTAAAAAACTATAACCAGGGAGTGTATAGCTGCCACAGGAGATCAGAGGAGTAAAAGCTAAGGCATGTAATATTGGGTAGAAATAGTTAAGGAAGGCCTACCCAATATGGTCTAAGTATAAAGAAACTGTGGGGAGATGGCCTCAGGATAGTTGTTGCTGGAGTTAATGCTGAACCCCTTGCCATATCCTTTGCTTACTTTTCCTTTTCCTTACAGGAAAGCGTCCCAAAAAGGGCCTGGCCACAGCAAAGCAGAGACTTGGCCGTATCCTGAAAATCCACAGAAATGGCAAACTACTTTTGTGAGCCAAGCCCCCATGTGTCCCAGCCCTCACCCATCACCCCCATTGCCTTCTCCATTGTCAACTCTCGGGGAACTCCTTGATCCTGTCTGCCCCAGACAAGGTGCTGAGGTGCATTGTCCTACTTTCTTGGGACTGACCAAAGGCATGGGCCTCTCCACCATCTTCCCTCAATTTCCTTTCCCACACCTGTGAATATCCTGCCTTCTTTTGCCATACCCGAGTAGCATGTAAATGGGAGAGGTTTCCAATGGATAACAGCTCACTTTTGTACTCCTCTAATCCATTTCCCTCTTACCTGTCTTGTCTGTTCCTTTTCTCTCAACTGCCCTCCTGCCCCCAAGCTGGAAGTCAGAGTGAGGAGAGGCAAGAAGATAGCGTGGACTCCTCATTATTTCTCTGGCCATGAAGTGGGTGCTCCAGCGCTCAATACTTTCTGCAGCCCCAGCCCTGTCCAGAAACCTACCTACTTCTACCTATTCTTACCTCCCCTTCTGCCCTGCATTCCAGTGGATGTTCCCCACCTCTAGATTTGTTCCTGGGAGAAGGCTATAGTCTCTACCCTCTCTTGCTAAATACTTGATGAAAAAAGAGAGAGCCTACAGTCTCCTTACTTTCCCCACTGTGGGTCATTTTTGTAGGTGGCCTAGGAAGGCTGACTTCTTGTCACTTTTTGAGGTAAAGAGAGGATAGACATACAGTCTTTTAACTGTAACATTTTTAGCCCATTGGAGGAAGCTACTTTTGGCTGGCTATACATGAAGTACCTCACCCTAAAGTGAACGCCAGGAATTTGCCTGGAATTTGAGATTCTACATAGCATTATCTATGTGGCTTTTACTGGGCTCCAGCAGGCAAAAAACTTATCTCCGAGAAACCTGCTATCATCTGCCACTGAAGCACCTTGGCTCTGCAGCCTGCTTCCTCTATCTGTGTCATGGAACAGAGCCTGGACCTTTTGGAGAGGATATGTTAGAACACCCTACTCCTAGGTCCTCCAGTCAGAAACCTCCATGCTTCTTTCCCTACCTGCAGACTGGGTTCTGGCTCACATCTTTAGTCCTGGGCCTATGTACTTCCAGACCCTCAAATCAGTGTTTAGGTATAGTGCAGTTGGCCATTCATGAGCCCAAGCCTAAGAGAAGAGATGCCCATTTGTAAAGAAGCAGACTCATCTGATCTATCCTTTTTTCTTTAAAGGTTATCTCCATTGTCCAGACAGTACCCCTCTCCTCCCTTTTATCTTGCCTCACTGGCAGTCTGGGCTTGTGGAGAATATCTCCCACAAACTCATTTTGGCACTGCCAAAATGATGTGTATCGTTGTTCTCCACCCTCTTCTCCAAATTCATCCCAGCCTGCCTAATGCTTCTGGGGAAGTTTTGCAAGCTACCATCCAAGCCACAGGAAATTTATGAGAATTCTTTTGTCTTGTGTCCGTAGTTTGTCTTTCTCCATAGTCCCACCTCTATTGTCTTTCCTTGGAATCGGGAGTCCCTTAGACCATTTGTTTTTTTCTACCATGGGGACCCCAGGTGCCAAGCAGTCCACCATCTAGTCACACCAAAGGCAAAAAGCCTTCCTACCTCCCCGCTAGCAGATGAGGTCCCTAATTTCCTTCCCTCCATTTCTACCCAGCTTTGCTTATCTTGGGGATTTCAAGACAGCAGAGGGTAGTGAGGGGAGGGCAGGACAAGCCTCTGTTCCTCTGTAGGCAACTGCCTGACTGGACACCGACTGCTGTCACAAAGACAAGGTCCCCAGCCCTTTTGTCCATTGACATCCCCTCTTGAGCTTTCAAAGGCAGCTAATTGCTAACAAATTCACCTGATTCTGGGCCTCTTTTTCCCTGTTTCTCTGTTAGAAGTTTCTGTGGAGATGAAACCCAGCCTCTGTTTGCCTGGGTTTATTTAGTTTAGTTAGGTTCTTGGAGCCTCCTGTTGTTTTGTGTTGTTTCCAGTGAAAAGCAAGTTTACCCTCAGAGTTATGCTTTTCCAAAGAGGCTAGCTTTTTGTTGTTGTTGTTGTTTTGTTTTTTTAAAAATGTTTCAGGTTGTAAGTGAAGTGAGTTGGGGAGGGGTTAGAAGTAGAAGTAACCAAGGTTCAGAACATGGTGAGATAGTTACCTCTGATCTTTAATCCCCAGCAGAGAGTTGGGGGAAGGATAAGGGGCAGGGAGAAAGGATTTCTATTCACCCTTAATATATTTTTACAAAAAAGCAAACAATTTAAAAACAAACCCACCGCTTCTGTACATGTCTAAATATATTTTTAGAAGTGGGTAGGATTGTGACTTTCTGATGCAGGGCCTTTTTATAAATAGGTTAGAATAGCATCATCCAGACTTCTGTTGTTTTTCCCTTGTTTTTTTTTCTTATGTTGTGTTATTAATGTAATTTATATTTTTTTTAGATTCTCCCTTTCCTATAGAGATAAAAGTGATTTATCTTGGCAGTTGCTTTTCTTGGCATTATTTGTGTGGGTTTGTGTGGGTGTGGGTGTGGATGTATGGGTGGTGGTATGGTGGTATGGAGTCTAGGAATGACACCTTCTTTGTGTCTCCTTAAGTATATTGTCAATGGGCCTTTCCCTGGTGCCCAACCTCATATCCGAGGTGGGAAAAGGACAGAGTCCCCACTCACACAATGCACACACCTCAGTTCAGACACTGGTAGCAGATAATCACAAGTACAGTGAGCAAAAAATTACAATTCAAAGGTGCCTGACCAATTTGATGTAAAGATTTTCCATAGCTTCCATGGGCTGTTTTAACTGACTTTACCTGTGTCAACATTTCGTGGCTGTGGGATTTCTTTTCCCTTTCTCTAACTTTTCCAAATACGTGTGGTACTGTGCTTAAAGACAGTGCAAACAATGGAATATAATTATCAGAACTCAATTATCATGCTCATTTCTTTGTTTCAGTCACTGTTCTTAGTGTTCATGTATATTGACTTGTTTCATTCTACCAGTGAGAAAACTGGCAAAGTGACTTTCCATTATCACACAGTAAATTCTGGGACTAGCCTGATTCTAGAATCTGTGTTCTTAACACCCTATACTGTCCCCCTCCCACTGATAACCATGACCATTTAATTAAATAACTCCGGGGTCCTGGGCATTGGATTAGAGATTTTACTTAGTACTATATGTCATTTAATCTCTGCTGACAACTCTGAGGTAATTAACCCAGTTTTTCATTTAAGGAGAAAGGAGCTTGCCAATGGTCTTCCTCAATAACATCTGCCCAGTTCTACAACTCATATACTTTCCTTTTGGCTATTAGAAAGTCTAAGGCTCAGTCACACAACAGATATTTATTGAGCACCTGTTCTATGCTAGGTACAACATAGAGTTATGTTCTAGGAGAGCCACCAGAATTTGCAGTCTCATATTCTAATTCACCACTACCCTCCTTGTGACTCAGAGCACACTGATTACTACCTGTAGATCACCTGTAAAAGAGTTTGAACCCAATCAAGATTTTCTCACTTCTGAGGGATCCTGTTTCTTTGGATCTGGGGTGAGGCTAGCTGGCTTTGACACTTACTGGTTAAATGATCTCTTGTAGTTCACACAGTCTAATTCTTAGTATTCGGCAAGGTTTGGGTAAAGAAATTCATTTCTAGTGCACATGGAACTTAGGATCACAAATTCAAGGCCAGATTGGGTAATTTGATGAGATCCTTTCTTGAAAGAAGGGCTGGGGATATAGCTTAGTGGTAGAGTGTTTGTCTAACATATGTGATGCCTTGGACTCAGTCCCTAGTACCTTAAGAGAGTAAAAGATGGACTTCTGAGTCTTTTAAGGACTGGTCAGCTGGGTTTTATTTTTGTCAGTAACTTCCACCCTCTGTGAAGGGACAAAGTACTGTCACCAGAAGATATGCTATAGTCTCCTTCATGTTTCTTCCTAGTCTAGGCAGGAAGTACAGGCATATTAGAAGTAGCTTTCTAAAATTTGAGAGAATAGGCACCTAAATTCAGTCTTCCCTCTTTTAAACAGTAGAAAGTTCATAGGAATTTTTGCCAAGAGTTGTCTTTTGCAATTAAAAACCCAATAATTTAAGACTTATAGAAAGGAGTGTCTTATTTTATTTGGTATTGCTTCAACAAAATATCTGAGACTAGGTAAATTATAAAGAAAAGAAGCCTTGTGCAGTACATGCCTGTAATCCCAGCACTCTGGGAAGCTTAGGTGGCAGGATCATAGGTTGCAACCCAGCCTGGGCAGTGTAATGACTTATGAAACCCAGCCTCAAAATAAATGAAATAAGGCTAGGGATGTAGTTCTGTGCCCTGGTTCTAATACCCAGTGCCACCAAAAAAAAAAGTTACATGGTTTATGGTTCTGGATGCTAGAAAAATTGAGATTAGGTGACATCTCACAATAGAAAAGCCAGTGTAAGAGGAACACGTGTGAAAATGAGAATTTCCAAGCTTGCTTGTTCATCAGAGAACTAATTCAGCTTCAATAGAAATAACCTAATCTCTTGACAAAGACTTTAATCCATTCCTCAGCACACTGCCTTCATGAACCAGTCAGTTCCCAAAGGACCTACCTCCCAAAGCTGTTACATGGATGACCAAATTTTAACTGTATTTTGGCGACGACAAACCACCTAGAGATCATAGCAGTGAGATTACTTGTGTGGGTCATGGCTTCTACGTTTGCTGAGTGAATTTTTGTCAACTATGAAGTCTTCTCTAAACTTGATAGTCTCTAAACTCTGTTGTTTATCCAAACTGAATCTGATAGCTGTAACTGGTCCTAAGTACCTAGCCCAATTTCTGCTTACTCATCTATATCCCTAGCCTGAAGTACACAGGCCCCTGCATCAGGACCCTGTTCATATACCAAATGACTGCAATAGCTCTTGCACAGGAATAGAGATGAGCATGGGCTAATTAGCAGAGATCTATCCAAGAGTGAGGTAAGGAGTTCAACAAAGTCTTCCTATTGCTGGTTGTATAAGCTGAATGATGAAAAATAATTAGCCAGTTAGGCAAAAAAAAAATAGGAAGACTATTGCAAGCCAAGGCAATATCATAATAAAAACAAGTAGGGAGAAAGTATGCATGTAGAGAAGAGCAAGTGATTTATAACAGTTGCAGCTATAATTTTCTTTGGGGAGGAGGTCTATAAACAATCTCCAAGAGGGAATGTATAGTTTGAGAAGGAAAGCATAATTGATTTATTTTTAGACAAAATACACATTTTAAAACCTCATCCAGGCATGGTGGTACATGCCTATAATCTCAGCAGTTGGGGAGCCTGAGGTAGGATCACGAATTCAAGCCCAACCTGGGCAACTTGGTGACTTTAGGGAGACCCTGTCTCAAAATAAAATAGTAACATGGGCTGGGGGGGAGGGTTGTAGGTCAGTACAAAGGCTCTGTTCAATCCCAACAGAGAAAGAGTATAAAATATCAAATAATAGAGAATAATTTTGATGTTTATCCAAAGACCTGACTTTATACCATGAATGACGGAAAAACACTAAAAAGGTTTTAAGCAGAAAATCACATGAAGCGGACTTATTTTACAAAGATCGTTTGGGGTGGGGGCGAAGCAGGGAGACCATCGTGGAAGTTGCTGCCAGAGAGATAGGGAGGGCACCCTCTTCTAGTGCCTCATCAAAATGCCATTTCCCTAAGAAAGCTTTTATAAAATTGTCAAAACAGCTCTTTAAATTTCCAGCCCCTTAAGGGGCAGAAATCCCAAGCTATTTTCAGTAGTCAGAACTATGGTGTCAGCCACATGCGTAACCTAAGAGATGAAAGGTGGACTCTTCCATCCCCTTCTCAGTTTTTATCTGTTAAAATAATTCACCTTTACAAGCCTTCTCATTTTCCATAGGACTACATTATAATGCTAGCACTCATGAATGAATGTAGTAAGAGGTACAATACCCATTTTAGATTTTCTTTCTCAGGAGTCAAGCCTTACCCATATTATACAATTTTTTAGGAGTTTCTCTCTATAAAGTCCTATTTTCATTATCCCTTCCAGCTTAAGAATATTCTGTGGCTTCCCTTTGCTTATTACACCCTTAAGATCTCAAAGCTTCCCTGAATCTGGCCCCACCTGGAGACTGTAAGCTGTGGTGAGGGGAATCTGCCTGGAATTTGAGATCAGTGACTTCCAACTTTGCTCCTTATGTGACCTTCAGCTGACCATTTTATATTTCCTTGCTTCAGTTTCATCATCTGAAAATGAAGAGATAACCACTATCTCATAGGATTATTGTGAAAAATTATAGTAGCTAGTGTATTTAAAGAATTCAGTAACTGACATTCAAGTGACCAATGAGTGTAGTCTAATTTTTCCAAGTAAAATTTCCTCAACAAAGCCTATAATTTACTTTTTAGAACTGCAGAGCAAATGGACATTTAAAAGAATTGGGGTAATTATTTCAAACAGGCAGAAAATAAAGTGGACTTCCTGAAGAGTGTGGCATTTGAAGCACATCAGCAATTCCTGGCTGGATCAGTAGGCATGGTAGACCTTAAACTGTAGAGGAGATATAACCAGATTTCTAGCACAGAGTTGATGGAAATTGCCAGAGTATTATCCGTCCCATATCAGTCATTTACTTCTACAGTGGTGTGTTAAGCCTATTGGGTATCATTGAAGGCTTGATTTTCAAGGCAGATATGGTTTACTACACAGACATGGAAAACACTGTATTGGAAAAAAGGTGTGACCAATAAGTAGAGTGCTCTGGCAGCATAAAAGAAACAAAATCCAATCCAGTCTGAGGGGCAAGAAGGGCTTCTGGAAAGATGTGACTCTTGAGTTGAACTTTTGCAAGGTGTACACGGCAAGGGAAGGCAGAAAGATTAAGTGAATAGAACATTTCCAAGCAAAAGGGAATGAATAAGCAAAAATAAGAATCATGAAGTAGAATGGTATGTGAATGGAATTATAGGCTGGGAAAGTGAACTGGAGTAGAGTATAGGCTGTAGAAAGGTGGTGAGTGTTGCGGAATGAAACCAAAGAGGTAAGTGGGGACTGGAGTATAGAGGCCTGTATGTTAGCTTTCTGTTGCTGTGTCAGAGTACCTGAGAAAAATCAAAGGCTTCTTTTGGCTGATAGTTTCAAGGTGCGTGGTTGTATGACACCACTTAGTGCCTATGACAAGGCAGTAAATCATGGTGGAAGCACATGGCAGAGAAAAACCTGTTCACTTGGTGACTAGGAAGCAAAGAGAGGAGCTGGCCAGTTCCCTTTCAAGGGCATGCCCACAGTAACCTAACTTCCTTCCACTGTGCCTACCTCCTATAGGTTTCATTACCTCTCAAAAAGTGTCACAGTCTTCTGAGCAAACCTTTAATAAATATAATCCAAACCATTAACAATCTGATTTATGTTTCAAAATATTCTCTGAAATTCTGGAGAGAGTGTAATATTCTACCCTAGAAGACAGATACTTGTAAGATTGTGATTAAGACGTAACTATTACTTTCAAGGGTTCGCCCCCAGTGAACTGAAGACCTCCCAGTAAGCCACATCTCTTCAACGTTCCACTACCTCCCAACAGCACTCCAGGTTGAGGACCAAGCATTTAACACATGGACCTCTAGGGGTAGAGAGAGACAGAAACAGGCCATGTGTGCCTTTTTGTCAGTCATAGCTCTTCCTTACAGAGTAGGATTTGGAATGTGTAAAAATAAATGTCACACAGGGAAGCAACCTTTGTGGCTCCCTCTACAATAAAGATAAAGGGGCAAACATACAAACATTAGTAGATAAACTTAGATGGATACCCTTCAGCCTCCCTGCCTTCTTCCAACCAAGCATCATCTTCATGGGATAAATGAATACAACAATGTCACATAGAAAAGTCTAGTGAAGAGGTGAAGAGATTAAACTGTTAAAAGCCAATAATTTTGTGAAACAGCATAATGTATTAAATGCTGTATTGTTCTACAGTCAGTGCTATAACTAGAAGAGGAAGGAAAGTGAAGTGCAGTAACACAAAAGTGCCTTAAGAGCTTGAGAGAGAGAGAGAGTGTGTGTGTGTGTGTGTTTGTGTGTGTGTGTGTGTGTGTGTGAGAGAGAGAGAGAGAGAGAGAGAGAGAGAGAGAGAGAGAGAGAGAAATGGGCATTAGGTGTCTGAGAAACAGAAACAGACAGAAATTAGGAGCTGAGAAGAAAGGGAGAACAGTTAGTAACTTATAATATAGTAGGCATGTAAGTTTCCTTGGAGGTGAGAAAAGTATTGGAGCATGGTGACTTTAATAATAAGTGTAGTAGGCATAAAACATTTGCAGATAACATAAAATACAAGTGAAGCACAGGGCACTGGCTTGTATAATTAAAATGTCTATCTCTATGTGGGTATTGGGCACAATTTGATTAGAACTTAACGTGTGTCAACTTTGCTTTCAGAACACTTCTTCGAGGTCACGGGATGGCCACATGCACCAAACTGACATAAGCTCATTTCCCACTGTCATTTTTCAAAAGATGCAAGTTTTGTACTAGTTGAACTATATCTGACTTAGACCTGCATTATAGGGTATAATCATTGTGGTGAAAAAAATGTATCCCATGGGACTGGGAGTGAGATCATTCCAGAAAACTACATGAATTCAACACTGTACTTTCACTTGTGCTTATTTGCTATCTATATATTACCTTTGATGAAGTACCCATTAAAGTGTTTTGATACTGTCTTTTACTTGGTTGTATTCTGTGGTTGAACGTTGAGAACTTTTTATCTATTTGTATCATAAGCACAAATCCTTTGTTAGGCAATTTGCAAATATTTTTCTCCCATTCTATAACATATCTATATATTTTTCAATTTTTATGTTTTATCAATACATATTTACAGCACATGACCATATTCCTCATGGGGAGTTGGTACATTTACATAACACATCTCCATTTTTTTTTATCCCCTGCCCCATCACATCCTCCTCCCTCCATTTTTTGGTCCCCATCATATATGCAAAAGTTTTATCTTACTACTTCCTATCATCTTTTATTTTACTCTTTATATTTTGGGTTTTCCATATAAAAAAAACCATGTGATTTTGTGTCTGATTTATTTTATTTATCATTATTGTCTCAGACTGCGTCCCTTTTCCTACAAATGACTTTATCCTTTTATCAGAGTAGTACTCCATTGCTTGTAATTACCAATTTTCTTCATCTGCTGGTGGACATCTTGCTGTTTGCAAGCTTTAGCTACTAGTTTTATGAATTGTGCATCTAAAATGTATAGGGGGTATGTATATATCACTGTAATATATGTCTTGAACTGTTTTAAAAAGATTCCTATAAGAGGAATGGCTTGAGTCAAAGTGAATTTCTAGTTGTAGTTATTTTAGGAATTTCTGTACTAATTCCCATAGTAATTGCTAGTTGAAATTCCCAGTGACAATGTAGAAGGGTTCTTTTTTCCACATAGCTATACTAGAATTTGTTGTTAATGGATTTCTTCATGTTAGCCATTTTTTTCTGGAGTAAGATGGAATTTCGGTGTTTTAATTTGCATTTCTCTAATGACCAGTGACATTGCACACTTATTGGCCATTTATACTTTTTGTGCTAAGGGTCTATTTCGTTTTCCCAGTTTTTGATTGGGTCTTTTATTTGAGGACGTATCTAATTTTTTTTAGGTCTTTATATTCTAGATATTAGTCCTCTGTCTAAGGAGTAGATAACTTTTATTCTTGCCATATTGTAAGTTGTCTCTTCAATCTCTTGGTTGTTTACTGAGCTATGCAGAACTTTTTTTGATTTGATATTATCCCATTTGTTGACTCTTGGCACTGTATCTTTTACCACTGGGGTTCTGTACAGAAAGTCCTTGCCTATTCCTATGTCTTTAGAAGTCTATCTGTCCTGTCTGTCTGTCTGTCTGTCTGGCTGGCTGGCTGGCTGGCTGGCTGGCTGGCTGGCTGGCTACCTGGCTACCTGCCTGCCTGCCTGGCTGGTTGGCTGGCTGGCTGGCTGGCTGGCATGCTCACTCCCTCTTTTCATCCCTCCTCCCCTCCCCATCTCTGTTTTTTATTTTCTTTCCTTCCAGGCAAGGTCTTGGTACATAATTCAGGCTGCCCTTGAACTTACTGTGTACTCTGGCCTCAAACTCACAGCAATTCTTCTCCTTCAGCCTTGTGGGAGCTGAGATTACAGGTGTGTGCTACTGTGCTTAGCTTGAATTTCACCTACTTTGTCTTCCAACAGATTGTTTCTATTTTAACATGTAGAACTTTGATTTTGATTTCAATGTTAGTTTAGGACTTGGTGAGATATATGGGTCTAGATTCAGTCCTCTGCATATAGATAGCCAGTTGTCCCAGCACCATTTGTTAGAGAGGCTATCTTTCCTCCAGGGTATGATTTTGGTCCATTTGTCAAAGACCAAATAGCTAAATGTGCCTAGCATAGTTTCTGCATCCTCTTTTTTGTTTTATTTATTTTCACGTATGCCAGGACCATGCTGTTTTTATCATTGTAGCATTGAACTATAACTTCAAATCCAGAATTGCAATCCCTCCTGTGTTGCTATTTTCTTCCTAAGGATTGCCTTGGTTATTTTGCTTTCTTCTTTGCTATCAATTTTAGCATTTTCTTCTCTTTAATACTGTGAAGAACGGTGTTGGTGTTTTGATTGGGATTGTATTGAATCTATATATCAGTTAAGGGAGTATGGCCATTTGGGCAATATTCTACTTAGCCAAGAACAGGTGATATTTTTTCTTTTTTTGATATCCCTTTCAATCACCATTTCAAAGTACTATAGCTGTCATAGTGGAAGGCTTTCACTTCTTTGGTTATGTCAGTGCCTATTTTTTCTTTATTTTATTTATTAATTTTATTTGGAAACAAATAGCAATGAGACAGTTTCAAAACGGGTTAGTGGGACAGTTTCAATAATTAATACGTTGCATATTGGTTGTTTTCATAGTGCTTATTCACAGTACAAGATACAGACATGATATCCTGTCCAAACACTATTAGTACAAATGTTTCTTCTCAGTGAATTAAGAGAAAGTAGTTCTATATCTGTCCTATTTTGTATATACAGACACAAAATGGTCCTTCATTTGTATCCCCTTATTTTGTTTAGTTTTGTCAGAGATAGATATTCCATTGCCATTTAAATATTGTAGGTGTGTGAATTCAGCAAAATAACACAATATAGTCCAGTAGTCCAGAAAGCATTCTCTCAGGCTTTCACAGAATGCAAATTGGTCAAGCAATGGCCGTAACTCATCCCCATGGCTGACACTGACAAAGGATCTACAAACTGCGGTACAGGGTTTCAGAGTAAATCCTGAGGGGATATGACTGACTTTGGCAGGTACAAAAGTTACATTTCTTGCTATATGGGTCTTGTTTTGTCTTGGTCTTAACCATCTGTTTTTTTCTTTATGCTACTGTGAATATTATTTTTCTAATTTCTTTCTCAGTAAGTTAATTATTGGTGTGCAGGAATTCAATTTTTTTATTAATTTTATTGAGAAAGAAATAGTAATGAGACAGTTTCAAAACAGGTTCATATGACAGTTGCAATAATTAATACATTTCATATTGTTGTCTTCATAGTAGTTATTCAGAGTACAAGATGCAGACATGATATCTTGTCTAAACACTATTAGTACAAATCTTTCTTCTCATTGAACTAAGAGAAAGTAACTATCAATCGTAATATATATATATATATATATGTTTTTTTAATGGTCTTTCGTTTATGTCCCCCTTTTTTGTTTACTTTTGTCCGAGATAGGTATTCCATTGCCATTCAAATGCTGTAGGTGCATTAATTCATCGAAGTAATCCAATATAGTCCAATAGCCCATAATAGTATTGGGTTATCCGCAGAATTGGCAATTTCAGAAGTTGTTGACTTGAGCCTTTTACAGCTCAGCATATTAATATGGGTTCACTTTTTATGCCTCATGTTTATGCTTTTCTGCTGGATGGTTAAAACCAAGATAAAGCAAGACCTATGTAACTAAAAATGTACCTTTTGTGTGTAACAAGGTCAGTCCGATCCCCTCAGGATTTAACCTGAAACCTTGTACCGCAGTTTGCAGATCCTTTGTCATTGTAAACCATGTGGATGAGTCACGGCCATTGATTGACCAGTTTGCTCTGTGAAAGCCTGAGAGAATGTTTTCTCTCTAGGTGACACTCCTTGGGCACACTGTACATCATCGATCACTTTCCTCTGTGGCCCCATAATCTTCTTGATCAGAAAATTAGAGACACAACTGAGTTACAGGATGTTACAGTACAGGTTCTCCTATGTCCTGAATCCTCACTGACCTTGAAGGGCTAGGGCCACAATGTTGGCTGTCCTTGTAGCCCTTCTTTTTCTGTAATTTTTTGCTCTGCAAACTTAAGTTGTTAACCCTCCAGGAGAGAAGCTTAATGATATTACCCTAAAACATAGTCAGTTGAGCTTAACATCACTGTCTGAATATCAAATGCCTTATACATACTACGAAAGAGTTATTTTCCAACAATTGTTGCTAATGCTAAACTTTAAATCCCTATCAAATGTGAAAAAAATAAAAAATAAGCAATTACACATTTTTACACAGAAATTTAGAAATCTAACCATATACAACATTGTAGCAGGACAGTCCTATGACATTTTTTCATGTCTCTTTTCTTTTATTACCTTTTTAAAAAACATGTAGTTGAGAGAGAATATAGCAGTAATTGATATGACATTAGAAGCAGTATTCATTTAGAAGGCCAGAGTGACAGGCATACTAAGCGTGGCCCTAATATTACACATTGCTATCTTCAGTGCAGTTGCTTAATTCACAAATATCAGCATATATAGTTAGGGTGAAAATCCTACCAATTAACTGCTAGTTTCAGAAACCTGATTGAGATTCTCAGGACCATTGCCTTAACCAGCTTGTGTATATAAATGTATGGTTTTGCCCCTGCCATGTTTCCTGGCTTTTCTCCTTGCCCTCTCTTCATTGTCCAGTCCTTAAGTTCTCGCTTTCCATTTAGTTGTGTTATACCTTTCAATTTATATTTCTTCTTTTGAGTTCTTACACTAGGGAGATTATATGATATTTACACATGTGGGTCTGGTTTATTTCACCTATATCTTCAAGTGGTATCCACTTATATATGAAGGCTTCAAATTTATCATTCTTTATAGCTGAGTAACACTCCATTGCTTAAAACCACATCTTTTTCATGCATTCCTCAGGTGACAGGCATTTTGGTTGCTTCCAAGATTTAGCTATCACAAATTATGCTGCTATAAACAAGTGCACATATATCAGTAAGATGTTTTCAGTTTTGTTTTTTTTTTTTTTTTTTTGGAAAATTCCCAGAAGGGGAGTAGCTGGATTGAGTGGGATTTCCAGTTCTAGTTTTTTAAGGTGTTTCCCCACTGATTTCCATAACGGTTGCACCATCTACATTCCCACCAGCAGTGGAGAAGGGTTCCTTTTTCCCTACAACCTCTCCAACATTTGTTGTTGGGTGATTTCTTTATGATAGCCATTCTTTCTGGGGTGAGATGGTATGTCAGTGTTTTAATTTTCATTTCACAGATGACTAGTGATGTGGAGCATTTTTTCATGTATTTATTACCTTTTAGAATTTCTTCGTCTAAGAAGTGTGTATACATCTCAGATACCCATTTCTGGATTGCGTCTTTTAATTATGGGGCCCTAATATTTTTTAGTTCTTTATAAATTCTAGATAGAAGACCTGATTTTAGAATCAGGGTAATGCTAGCTTTCAAGTATGACTTTAGAGTACTTCTTGTTTTGTAAATTTTACTTAAGATTTTGATGAGTATTGGCAGTTGAACAGCCTGAAGTACTTATAAAATATTGCAGAGAATCCATCAGGATCCGAGATTGTCATAGTTTGTAGATATTTTTTGTTACTGCTTTAGTTTCATTTTGTTTTATTGTATTTTTCAGTGTTTTTTCAGTTTCCCACTTTTTTATTTCTAGTTTTTAAAAGTTAGTCTTATTGGTACCATTTTGACATACAAAATGGTCACATTGCATCATAGGGAATTTGAACCTTTACATAATATATCTTAATTCTTTTTTTCCTGTTCTCCTCTTCTAATCTTCAGTCCCATCTCCATATACAAAACTTGGTTGTATTGTTTTCCTTTCATGCTTTTTTATTTTTAGTTCCTATTCTCTTCTCTTCCCCATTCCTCTCCTTTGCTCCCTTCCCATTTGAACATTTTCATCTCCCTTCCCAATGTCTATCCTTTATTTTGGTCCTCATTTACCCTCGGAGTTTCTCAGATAATAGAAACAATGTGATACTAAACACATGTGTCCAAAACAAAGCAATACCAAAAAGAAAAATCCATCCAAAACAAAGCAAAACAAAACGTGTCCAATTTATTTCACTTAAAATTATGTCCTCAAGGTACATCCATTTACCAAAATGTTTCAAATTTAGTCTTTTTTGGCACAGTAGTACTCCAATATATATAAAAACCTCATTTCCTTTATCCTTTCATCTGTTGATGGCCATATGGTCTGTTTCCAAGATGTTAGTGTTACCAACTGCTGCTATAAACATGGGTGTCCATATATTGTTGTGGTATGGCACTTTTAACCCTTTTGGGAATATACCAAAAAGCAAAACAGCTAGGTCATGTGGAACCTCTACTTTTTTATTTTTGGTGAGCAATCTCTACACTGATTTTTGTATTTTGTGAACCAGTTTACATTCCCACCAACAGTGGCGAAGTGTGCCTTTTTCCCCGCAGCCCCTCCAGCATTTGTTATTGGTTGATTTCTTGATGATAGCCATTTTTTCTGGAGTGAGATGGAATCTCAATATTGTTTTAATTTGCATCTCTAGAATGACCAGAGATGCTGAACATTTTTTCATATATTCATTTGCCCTTTCTCTCTAGTTCATCCGAGAAATGTCTAATCATTTCAGATTCCTGCTTAGCAAGTGGGACTTTAGATTTGAGAGATCTGATTATTTTGAATTCTTTGTCCTTTGATGAATAGCTGGCAAAATTGTTTTCTCATTTTGTGGGTTGTCTTTTCACTCTGATGGTTTCTTTTGCTGTACTAAAGCTTTTTAATAATATAAAACCCCCATTGTTGATTCTTTGTGGGATCAGGGTTTTGTTCATAAAGTCTTTGCTTAATGTATATCTTCAAAAGCTTTACCTATTCTATCTTCTAGTAGTTAAGTGTTTCTCTGTTTTAACGTTTAGATCTTTGATCCATTTTGATTTTGGTTCAGTGCATGCTGAGAGAAGTGGGTCTAGGTTTAATCTTTGGTATATGAAAATACCACCACTTATTAGTTTTTTTCTCAGTTATTAAAGAGACAATCTTTCCTCCTGTGAAGGTGTTTGGCCCGTTTTTCCAAGATAAAGTCGTTGAGTCTGCTTGGAGTTGTGTCTTCTATTCTGTTTTGTTGGTCCTAAGGTCAGTTCTTTTGCGAGTAGCATGCTGTTTTTATCACAGTAGATTTGTAATACAATTTCAAGTTGGGGATTATGATGCCACCTGTTTTGCCTTTGTTACTCAGAATCCTTTTTCTGTTTTAGGTCTCTCCTGGTTCCATAAGAATTTTAGGATTGTTTTCTCTAATTCTGTGAGTTATGCTATTGTTATTTTGATAGGAATTGCATTAAATCTGTATGGCAGTTTTGGAAGTACGGCTATTTTTACTAGCTTGTATTAAGTATTTTTATACTTTCTGAGTTTTTATACCTTTTGAAATTCTTATGTAATTATAAATCTATTTCTTTTGAGTTCTCCAATTTATTGAAACAAAATAGTTGCTAATCTGGATTTGGGTGGTTTTTATTGTCATTTCACCGTTTTCATGTCTAGTTGCATTGATTGTTCATTGATATATTGCTTACTTTTTATGCATTTTCGTAATATCTCTGGTTCCTTTTGTCCATGAGTTTCACTGTGGTATGGTCTTATCAGATCATGCATGTAATAATTTGGATTCTTTAGCATTTACTTAAGCATGCTGTATGGATTAATATGTGGTATATTTAAGAGAATGTGCCATGTGCTACTGAGAAGAATGTGTATTTTGTTGTCATTACATGGAATACCCCGGGGATGGGGAGGTGGCTCCGTAGAATAAGCACTTCCCTGGCAAGCACAAGGGCCTGAGTTCAATCCCCAGTTCCGCAAAAAAAAAAAAAGAAAGAAAAAAGAAAGAAAAAGAAAAAATGAAAGAAAATAAACATGGAACACCCTGAAAATATTAAGTCTATTTGTTCTGAGGTTTGGGTTAACTCTTGTGTTTCTTTAATGAGTTTTTGGCCAGTTGATCTATTTGTGATGGAGGAGTATTGAGCTCCATCTCCTTATTTGTACTGATGTCTATCTGATCTTTTATGTCCATTCATGCTTGTTTTATGAATTTGAGTACTCTGGCATTTGGTGCACATGTATTTATGATTGTTCTTTTTCCTTGTTCACTTAACTAATATGTAGTGACGTTTTCCTCTTTTCAGCAGAGTTCTATTGAAGTCCATTTTGTCTGAAAGTAGGGCAGCTACTCTTGCTTGTTTTGGAGTTCACATTGCATGGAATATTGTTTTCCATCCTTTGATTTTTAGCTAATAATTTTTTTTGTTGCACATGTTCATGATGGCGTCATAATTCATGTACTGGGCCACTTGAACCACAGATGGTGCATGCAAGAGCGTGGGATTGCCATGACTTTCCACCATTTCTGTGCTCATCACTATTTAAATTTCTCAAGTCTATGTGTAGCCTGTGCCCTCCCTCCAATTCTCTCATCGCCATCTTCCACCCACTCACTATAGTAGGGCTACCTGAGGGTAGTTCTTCTGTGGCTTTTGAGTCCCAGAGTAGCTCAGTGTTAAACAGTTAAGTCCTTGTAAAATGTGTTCTGATATCTCTAAATATGGTGGGCACTACAGTGGATTTCTTTTCCAATTTATTTTACCATGTGGGAGGAATCCTAATTAGAAGAAAGTCTTATATGATTTAGAGTTTACATTAACTGTTGGCTTTTTTAGAGCTAGCACTACTGGTCCAGTCCAATTTCTCTCTAGGGCTACCAAAAAAATCTAGGCTTCCTTTGTATTTCTGGAGATAAGTCCCACCTCCTGGAAGTCAGGGTTAGTGTTATAAACTCTGTCCTTTTATTGTACTATCTTTAGTTTCTCCAGTTTCTCTGTGATTCCTTGTTTTTCCTGTGCACTTTTTCTTAATTCTGGATCTTTTCTCCTTTTTCTGTTTACTAAGTTGTTTTCTAGATTTTAAGTCCAGGTCATGGCGAGGCTGTGATGTGTTGCTTGATTTTATACCACCACCTTCCTTCTCTTTTCTTGATGCAGATTTTACTAAATTGTTCAGACTGACCTAATATTTGAGATCTGCTACAGCTTCCTGAGAGCTAAAATTAGATATATACCACCTCATCAGACTAGACTGCAGTGCTTCAATAGCTCTATTTCTGAAATCTCTTATTTTTTTATATATGGTTATCTTTCTACCAACCTGTACTCATTACTTTACCTGTATAGTAATCATTAATATCAGATAAAGTGACTTCTCCTTTATATATTTCAGTATTACTTAACTATTCTGAGTCCTATACCTTTCTGTATAAATTTTAGAGTAAAATAAATTTTCTGAACTTCTTGGTATTTTGCAAAGACTTGCCTTAAATCTGATATAGATTAATTTTAATAGAATTGGCATGATGCAAAAAGTTTGCATTTATATACTATATTTTTCACAATAAAATATGGGCAACTAATTTTTAATGTAGAACTATCTAGTTTTAAAAACAGAAAGTTAACTAAATGTCTTTTCTTAAGATACATGTTTTCTGTATGTGAAGTTTATATTCATCTTAGGACAGTAGGTACATGTACCTAACACATCTTGATTCATTTTTATTCCCCTTCGTTTCCCCACCCTCCTACCTCTCGGTCTTGAAATTCCCTCTCCTCTTTTTCACTATTGTTATTCTTATCTTTGTTTCATGTTTACAACATTCATTGTGGGTATTTGGTAAAGTACCTGACACATCTTAAATCTTACTTTGACTTCCCCTCTTGTCCTCCACTTACCCTTGATCTGCTGGAACCCTTCTAATTTATAGAAGATCTGTCTCCCTATTTCCTTATGTTACTCCTTTCTTTTGTTCATCATTTGTATTTTGCATTGGTCAAATGAGAAATACTATATGGAATTTAAACTTGTGTGTCTGACTTTTTTTCTTTTTTAATTCATTTTAATGAGAAAATAAAATAGCAGTGAAACAGTTTCAAAACAGGTTGGTAGGACAGTTATAATAATTAATACATTGCATATTGTTGTCTTCGTATTAGTTATTCAGAGGACAAGATGCAGACATGATATCTTGTCTAAACAATATTACTACAAGCCTTTCTTCTCAATGAACTAAGAGAAAGTAGCTGTGTGTCTATCCTAACTAGAGAAATAGATCTTTTTTTTTAACAACAAAACTGTCCTTTTTTTATATCCCCCTTTTTTTTTTTTTTTTTTTTTGTCAGAGATGTATGTTCCATTGCAGTTAGGAAAGCTGTATTAGAGGAAGTCTTTAAAGGACCTTTTCATACTTGCTGCCAGACCAAAGATTATAGGTACTTGAATTCAGCAAAATATTCCAATATAGTCCAATAGTCCATAATAGTAGTGAGTTATCAGCACAGCTGGCAGTTGTCCGAAGTTGTTGACTTAAGCCTTTTACAGCTCAACATACTAATATAGCTTTACTTTTTATATCTTGTGATTACACTTTTCTGCTGGATGGTTAAGACCAAGATAAAGCAAGACCTATATAACTAAAAAATGTAACTTTTGCTGTCTGACAAGGTCAGTCAAATCCCCTCAGAATTTACCCTCGAACCTTGTGGATCTTTTGTCATTGTCAGCCATCTGGATGAGTCATGGCCATTGCTTGACCAATTTGCTCTCTGTGAAAGCCTGAGAGAATGTTTTCTCTCTAGGTGACTCTCCTTAAATGTACTCTACATTGTTGATCACTTTCCTCTGTGACTCCATAATCTTGTTGATCAGAAAATTTGGGACACCACTTAGTTACAGGATATCACAGTGGGGGTTCTCTTATGTCCTGAGTTCTCACTGACCTTGAAGGGCTAGAGCCAAAATATTGGCTATCCTTTTAGCCCATTTATCTGTCTAATTTTTGGTTTGTAAACTTCACTTTTTTTTGTATTTTTTTAGGGAAGGGTCTACAGGGTGTTCAGGGTCTCAGTACTAGATTGGACTCCTAGTGATCCGCCTGTTTACAGCCTCCCACAACCTGGGTTTACAGGCCCATGCCTCCATGTCCAGTCTTGGTCTGTAAATTTTAGTTGTTAAGCATCCAGAAGCAAAGCTTACTGATATTATTGTATAACAGAGGTAGTTAAGCTTAACATCACTCTCTGTCTGAATGTCACATACTTTAGACATAAAATGAAACTGCTATTTATTTATTTTTCACTTATTTTTTGGCAGAACCGGGGATTGAACTCAGGCCCTTAGCTTACGAGGAAAGCGCTTACTCCACTGAGCCATCTCCCCGGCCCCTGGAACTGCTATTTAAACTTACATGTCTGATTTATTTCACTTAACATCATTTTTCCCAGATGCAGGCACTTCCCCACAAATGTCTTGAATTTGTTCTCCTTTATAGCTCAATAGTATTCCTTTATGTATAATGCTACACTTTTTTCTTTTTTTAAGTTAAATTTTTAAGTTTTTATGAATCCATGTTTGTAATACATAAGGATTCATTGTGAGGAAGTAGTACATGTATAAAACATCTCAGTTCTTTTTTATCCTTCCCCTCCACCCTCTTAAAAACTTCTACAATTTACTTTATAAGAATATATCAGGTTAATTAGCATTCATACAGATTACATAACAAACAAAGCATATAAGACAATTATACTAAACCTAAAGCTATAGTTTTAGGTACATTGTCTATCCTAGATTGTAATAACTGTTTCTCTTTTTTCTTATTGTCTATTTTTTATTTTGCAATTTATTTACATGTTGGGTTTCTCATATAAGAAACTATTTGATATTTAAGCTTGTATGTATGATTTATTTCACTAAACATTATGCTCTCAAGGTGCATCCAGTTTCCTGAAGTTGATTCAAGTTTATCCTTTATTGTAGAATAATACTCCATTTTGTTTATTCATCATTGTTGATGGACATAAAGGCTGCTTCCAAGATTAATTTATAAATTGTGCTGCTATACACATCTGTATGCATACATTACTGTGATAATGATGTTTTTACATCTTTTATGAAGATATTTAGAAGGGGAATAGCTGAATCAAATGGAACTTCTATTGTTAGATTTTTCAGAAATCTCCGTACTGATTTCTGTAGTGGTTATTCCAGTTTACACTCTTGCTTGCAATGAAGAAATGTTCCTTTTTTCCTTGTGATGCTCCAGCATTTGTTTTTATTTCTTGATGTTGCTATTCTTTCTGGAATGAGATGGAATCTCAGTGGTATTCTTTTTTTTTTCAGTGGTATTCTTTTTAAATTTGTATTTCTTGAATGACCAGTAATGTTGAACATTTTTTCATACATTTATTGGCCATTTCTACTTCTTCATCTGAGAAGTATATATTCATTTTAGATGCCATTTTAAAAAAAATTTATTTCTTTATATTTAAGAGTATAAAATTGTTTAAAAAATTAGAAACAATACAGAATTTTACTAAACAACATGGTAGGAATTCAACAATAGTTATATTAAATATTGTCTTCAAAATAGTTGCTCAGATTACCATATATAAGCATGCAGAATTGGTCAAAAAATTAAAAAGAATAAAAATATAGGAACTGTTCCTTTCAATAGAGTAGTAGAACTCAGCAGTATAATTATCCAAGCTATCCTGTGTATATAAATATATATATTTTGTTTTCCTTTCTTTTTTCCCCCACATCTCAGTGTTTCCTTGCCTTTGAAGAGTTTCTTTTTCTTTTACCTTATCTGTTGTACCTTTTGGATTTTATTTACTCTTTTAGGTTCTTACAGTAGGGAGACAATACGACATTTACAAATGTGGGATCTGATTTATTTCACTTATGAGTATGGTCTCTAGTTGCACCCATTCACCTATAAAAGCCTCGAATTTATCCTTTTTTATAGCTGAATAATACTCCATTATATAAAAATGCATCTTTTTTATCTAGTCCTCTATTAATGGTCATTTGGATTGTCAGTGCTGTGACAGATTGCACTGCTATAAATGGGTGCATGTAGATATCACTGGTTTGATGTTTTCAGTTTTTCTGGAAAAATACCTAGAAGGGGAATAGCTGGGTTGAATGGGACCTCTAGTCCTAGTTTTTTGAGGAATCTGTACACAGAATACCCTGGTACCAAAAACAGAGAAAGACTCAACCAAGAAAGAGAACTACAGGCCAATCAGTTTCCCTAATGAACATAGATGCAAAGTCCTCAGTAAGATATTAGTAAACAGAATGCAGCAAATCATCAAGAGGATTATACACTATGACAAAGTAAGTAGGATTCATCCCAGGAATGCAGGGATGACTTAGTATACGCAAATTAATAAATATAGTATACTGCATAACAGAGCCAAAGACAAAGATCATATGATCATCTCAACAGCTGCAGAAAAGGCTTTTGACAAAGTCCAACTCATTCATGATAAAAACCCTATGGAAAATTAGCATAGCTAGTTTTTGCCTCCATTTTTTGACTGGATCTTTAAACTGGTAGTGTCTGATTTTTTGGAGTTCTTTTTTTATGTATTTGGTTGTTGCAGGGTCTCATTACACAGCTCAGATTTGTGATCTTCCTGCTTTCAGCCTTTCCAGTGCTGAGATTATAACTGTACGCCACTACACCTGGACTCTGGCTGGCCCAGCCCGTCCTGTGGGTGGGGATGATACAGCCTGTGGTGCCAGGGATGGAATCCTGGTCCCTGCGCTTGCCTGAACTCACCTAAGCAGGTGCTTTAGTCCACTGAGCTATCTCACCAGCCCTGGAGTTCTTTATATATTCTAGATGTTAGTCCTTTGTCTGAGAAATGCCTGGCAACATACTTTTTCCCCACTCTATAGAGTGTCTCTTTGTTATTTCTTTTGCTGTGCAGAAGCTTTTTAATTTGATGAAATCTCATTATGGTATTTCTTTTGGAACTGGTGTTCTATTCAAAAAGTCTTTACCTATGTCTATGTCTTCAAGAGTTTTACCTATTTTGTCTTTTTGTTTTACTGTTTAGATATTTGATCCAGTTTGATTTTAGCATAGCATATGGTGAAAGAGATGTGTCTAGGATGAACCTTCAGCATTGAGATCATTTTCCCAAACTAAGTTTTAGAGGCTGTCTTGCCACCAGCAAAAGTATTTGGCCCCTTAATCAAAAATAAGGTAACTGAATGTGCCTGCATTCTCTCTTATGTTCCATTAAATCCAGAAGTCTGTCCACCCTCTGAAGCTTTGTAGTATTCCATGTATGTTCATTAAAGAGACTGGACTATAGTTTTCTGTACTGATTGGGTCCTTTTGAAATAAAGACAACACTTCAAAGATCCTTTTTGATATTCCTTGAGGAATATTGGCATTAGATCTTTCTAAGGTTACTATAGAATTCGGTAGTGAATCCATTGGAACCAGAGGTTTTCTTAGTTGTATTGTTTGTATTGCTTCTTTAGTTTCATTGAGTAATATTGAATTATTTAGGATGTTTATCTGTTCTTGGTTGAGCTTTGTGTGTTCGTAGGTATCTAGGAATCTATCAGTTTCTTTTGAATGTTGCTTTTTATTTTCTCAAATACATGTTCTGAAAGTAGTTACTAATGATCCATAGTTCGGCAGAGTCTACTGCATTTTTTTTTTCATTTCTAATTGTATGAATATCCCTCTTTTCTTTCCTTATTTTGGTAAAACTGACTAAGAGTTTTTCTATTTTGCTTATTCTTTCAATGAAGCAGTGGTTAAATTCACTCATGCTTTGTACTGTTTTCTAGTCTCGATTTCAGTAATTTCTGCTCTAATCTTTGTATTTCTTTACTTGTACTAGCTTTGGATTTGGATTGTTTTCATGACTTTGATGTGAATCATTATGTTATTTGGTTAAGCTCACTCTTTTTCTGATGGGGAAATTTGCCATACTAAATTTCCATCTTAGGATGGTTTTCACTGTGTCCCATAGGTTCTGGCATATTGTATTGGGTTTATCATTTGATTCTAGGAACTGTAACTTTTCCCCTGATTTTTTCTGTGATCCATGGATTATTCAAAAGGATATTGTTTAATTTCCATGTTTTTACTTAATTTCTTGTTTCTTTTGCCATTAATTTCTAGTTTCATTGTACTATGATCTGATAATATGCATGGGATAGTTTCAATTTTTCTGCATTTACCTAGGCATGCTTTATATGGGTTAGTATGTTGGTCTGTTTTGGAGAAAGTTTCATGTGCTGCTGAGAATAATTTATATTCTTTTGTTGAATGGTAAGCTGTGTATTAAGTCCATTTGTTTGAAGGTTTGGTTCAGCTCTTAATTTTTTTTGTCTACTTTAGCAGTTTGTGACAGTTGAGTATTTAAATTTCCTGTTAACAATTGTATTGTTGTTGATCTGATTTTTAATGTTCATTAGTGTTTTATAAAGTTGGATGTACAAATATTTGGTGCATATGTTTTCATAATTTCTATTCTGATGAACCATTCCTTTAACCCATACGTAGTGACCTTCTTTATTCAGTTCAGTTTTGGCTGGAAATCCACTTTGTAATTAGGATTGCTACTCCTGCTTTTGTTTTGATTTTTGTTTGTTTGTTTTTTTTCACTCCTGCTTTTTTTGTGTTCCCACTGCAAAGAATATTGTTTTCTATTCTTTGATTTTTAATCTGTGAATTTCTTTTTGAATTAAATGTGTTATTTTATACTGCATATTGTTGCGTTTTGTTTCTTGAGTCATTCTGCCAGTCTGTGTCTTGTTTAGAGAATTTAGCTATTCACATTTAGAGTTATTTGCTTATTCCTGTTGTTGCCTCATTTTGCTTTTGCTGGTTTCCTTACGTTCTTTCTTTAGCTTGTTGCTCATCCTCCCTAGTGTACTTATTCTTTTTGAGTTACTGGCATTCATTGTCTGTAGGATATTCATGAGAAAGTTTTGTAATGCTGGTTTGGTGGTCATGAGTTTCTTGATATGCTCCTTGTCATGTAAATACCTTATTTCTTTGTCAATTTAGAAGGAAAGTTTGGCTGAATACATTAGAGTATCACGTGAAACACTTCATTCAAAGCCCTCCTGGAATTTTAAGTTTTGTGCAGAGAAGTCTGCTCTAATCCTTCTGGGTTTAACTTCATAAATGATTGTTGTTTTTCTGTAAGAGATTTTAAGATTGTCTTCCTCTTTTGGACTTTGGGGGATTTTGACTGTGATATGAGAGGGAGTTCTCTTATCATTGTGGCTATTTGGGATTCTATGTGTATCACTTATTTGTATGTTTACGTTTTTCACAATATAAGGAATGTTTTCTGCAAATTATTTCTGCAAGAAATTTTTATGCCTTTTGTGTTGTATGCTGAATTTTCATTTATTCCAGTTACTGTTTTTTTTAAAATCATCTAGGACTTGTTGGATTGATTTTCATGTTCTCTTGTTGCTTATAAGGTATTTTTGATTAGTTGATATCTAAAGGCATCATTATCCAGTTCTAAAATTCTGTCCTCACACTGTTCACTTCTGTTACACATACTTTCAATACAATTTTAAATTCCTGGATTTGTAATTGATACACTTTCCTGAACCCTAGTTCTTTGGTTTATTGTTTTTTCATATTTTGTGTCATTTTGTTTAGCTTATCTAGCTTTTTGTCTTGTTGGAACACTCCATTTTGGTTACTACTGCCATTATCAGGTTAACTATATCTTCCATGATCTCACTAAGTACCACTTTGATCTGTTTTCTAACTTCCTCTTTTGATTTTTGTCCTTTGAGCTAATGTTACTTATGTTCTGACCCTTGGTGCCATCTGAATTGGCTTCAGGTAATCTGAGTATTTTGGGAGGCATTTTGTTCCCTTGTCTTCTTCTGTCTCTGTTTTTCTCCCCCTTTGTTTTGTTTTGTGCTGAGATTTATAGATGTTTATAAAAACTTTGTTGCTAGTATAGAAATCCCATTAGCTGCTTTGCAGTGATGAACTTTGGGCATGGCTAACTGTAGTCCTTTGCCTCAATCCCTAAATCTGGCTACCTTGGTAAATTCAGAAGAGGTAGGATACAGAGTAATTATCCCAGTTCTCTGGGAATGTACTCTTAATATTGCTAATGTTACAAAGGCAGTCTTAGCCTTGGCTTCCAGAGAAATAGTGACAATTATGTAACTCTGGTAAGATCAAGCAAATTATCTGTAGTAATACTGTTCAAGACAGATTTGATATTAGCATCATATGAACCAATTATGTACCACTCTTAACCCTAGAGAAAAAGTTCACAATTATGTTGTAAACATAAAGACAACCTAGGTTTTGACTTACCGCTAATTCTATGTATTAGTTTTGATAGCTATGTCTCCTCTAATGGTAGATAAGAATTCAGTGTAATTTTACAAAATTAATTATCAATGCCTGGAAAGAACAAGGTCCTAAGTTCCATCCATGGCTTGAAAAAAAAAGAATTAACTGTCAAAAGATTTACAAACTTATTTTTGTGCTCCCAAGGATGCAGGGTTTGGGAATAGGGGAATGCAAGAGAAAAAATGTGATGCCTTAATTTATATGAGAAGGAAGAAAGACAAATGGTACAAAGGATCTAATTTAGGAATAGAACAATGTTTATAGAATTAGAGAAAGGCAAGAAAAAACTGATTAGATATAAAAGATAAAAATAAAGTAAAAATTAGGGAATAAAAATAAAAATTAGAGATCAAATGGGTAAAGAAAAATAAGGGAAAAAAGAGGTAAAAACGATGAGAAGAAAGGTCACAGAAAGTTGAATAAACAATAAACTGGTGAAGAAAGAAGGAGAAAAGGAAAGATTTAAAAATGAGGAAAACCCCTAAAACAATGCACATGTTATAAAAAACTCCCCAAACTCAAAAACCCCAAATACAGATGAACAAGAATAAAAAGCCCACAAAGACAGAAAAAGGAAAAAAAGAATGTCTCTGTTAATTTGTTTTTATCTTTCAGATTCTACCATTCTGGGAGTGTCCATGCTCACACTAGTGGACAAAGAAGGCAGCCCAACCCCAGTTTTGTGTTGTATGTTGGCACCATCAAGCAGTAGGTTTAGAAAGTGGTAGCCAATGCTATGAATTTCAAATCCAGAGCAATTCAGGCTAAGCTTAGCTCAGAGCATGGGGGCAGGAACTGTGTTCTTTGGCTGTAGTACACTGACCATGGCTATCTATTGTCTCTCTCCTCAAGTCATGATGGGAACTCAACACTTTGAGCTCTGAATTGAAGCCATCCTGGTGCTGATCTGAGTCTCAGGTTCAAATAGCCAACTCTTCCCCAGTTGGCATCCAACCAAGTACTCTTTTCAGGGGATATGTGGCGCACTTGGACCACGACTCACCAGCTGTTGCTGATCTAAGAACTCATGTGGGAGCAGAAGCCCACACTCTCCCTGCAGCTCACAGTACCCGCCAGTCTATTTCACCACCGTGTTACTCCCTGAAGCCCTCTGAAGTCCCAGATTTTACTTTTTTGCAGTAGGTTTAGTCTGTCTTTCCCATGAACCAGGAACTCTAGAGAAAGTGCAGATTGTCCTTTCCCTTCTCTGCATTGTATTCATCTCTTCAAATTCACTGTAAGTTTTAATTTTCCTGCCATATCCTTCCTTGTTCTAAAGATGTACTTCTTTCTTTCTTTCTTTTATTCTTTTTTGTATTTTAGGAAAGGGTCTACAGGGTCTTCAGTGTCTCACTACTAGATCAGACTCCTAGCCTGTTTACAGCCTCCCAAGAGCTGGGATTACAGGCGCATGCCACCATGCCTAGTCTCAGTTGCCGTCTCAGCATGCCCTGGGGCTGGGGCCAGCATGGCAGGC
>NW_004524890.1:216738-232450 GCF_000260255.1 Octodon degus | reverse complement strand
ATGTCCATACCTCTTTTTGGAAAATAACTAAAAGTGGAATTGCTGGGTCTAATTTTTATTTCTTTGAGAAATTTCCATAATGATTGTATAAGTAGTTTATGTTCTCACTGACAATGTAAGAAGGTTCATTTTTCACTACAGTGACTTTAGCATTTGCTATTATTTGATTTCTTAATGACTGTCGTTCTTTCTAGTATAAGATGAAATCTTTTTCTTGTCCATTGCATTTCTCTAATTGCCAGGGATGTTGAATGTTTTTTCATGTTTCTTAGATGTTTGCAGATATTCTGAGAAATGTCTATTCACTTCATTTGCCCATGTTTAAAATTGGTCTTTTATTTTAGGGAGTCTATTTATTTAGTTCTTTTTACATTTTTAGATATTAGCCTTTAGTCTGAGAAATACCTGGCAAAACCTTTTTCACATTCTGTAGGTTGTTTCTTTACTCTGATGATTATTTCCTTTGCAGTGTGATTTTTAATTTGATATAATCATATTTATTGTTTCTTAGTACTTTTTTTTGCAGTACCAGAGATTGAACTCAGCACCCTGCAGTTGCCAGGCCAGCATTTATTCTACTGAGCTATCTCACCAGCCCTTCAGTACTGTTTGTTGTGCAGCTTGAGTTCTGTTCTCAAAGTCCTTGTCTATACCTATGAATACAAGTGTTTTACCTATTTTATCTCCCAATAAGTTTATTGATTTTGTTTCAATGTTTAGTTTTTTAGTCCATTTTGATTTTAGTTTAGTACATGTTAAGAGGTATGGGTCCAGCTTTATTCTTCTGCATACAGATAGCCAGTTTTCCCAGTGTGATTTGATAAATAGGCTGTCTTTCCTCCAAAATAGTTTTTGGTTCCTTTGTCAAAGATCAAATAGTTGAAAGTGTCTGAGAGTGTTTCTCTATCCTGTCTTCTGTTCCATTGATCCACATGTCTGTTATTGTGCCAATAACATGCCATTTTTATTATTGTTGCTTTGTAGTGTAACTTGTATTTAGGAATTGTGATGCTTACCACTTTGTTCTTGTTGCCTAGAAAACCTTTTGCTATTCTCAGTGTCTTCTGTGAAGTTTCAGTTGAATTTTTAAGATTATTTTCTGCAGTTCTGTAGAAAATGATGTTGGTATTTTGAATGTGATTGCATTGAAGCTATATATCAGTTTAGATAGTGTTGGCACTTTAATGATGTTGGTTCTGGCTGTCCAGGAACAAGGAAACCCCCCTCCCCCATTTTTTTTTGTTTTTGTCTTTTTGAGACAGGGTCTTGCTATGCAATTCAGGCTGGTGGTGAGCTCACTTTGTAGCCCAGGTTGGTCTTCAACTCACAACAATCCTCCTGCTTCATCCTCCCAAGTTCTGGGACTACAGGTGTGCACCACCACACCTGGCTCAATTTTCCCATGTTCTGTTGTCCTCTTTTTTGTCTGCCTAACCCTGTGTTCAAGATTTCCACCTACTTTCCCTTCCAGTAGATTTAGTGTTTCTGTTTTAATGTTTAGATCTTTAATCCATTTTGACTTTAGTTTAGTATTGTGATAGACCTAGATCTAGTTGTAGTTTTCAGGATATGAAAAGCCAGGTTTTCCAGTACTACTTTTTTAAATGTATTTGGTACAGGGTCTCACTATGCAGCTTGGATGGACTTGTAGTGATCTTCCTGTTTTCAGCCTCCCCAATGCTGGGATTATAGGTGTGCACCACCACACCGGGTCTCCCTTTTAAATTTTTTTTGTATTTTAATACAGGGTCTCTTTTTTGGGGTATTTTAATACTGCGTCTTACTACACAGATCACACTTGTAGTGATCCTCCTGTTTTCAGCCTCCCAAATGCTGGGATTACAGTTGTGAGTCACCACACCCAGTCTCAGTCTTCGTCTCATCATGCCCTGGGGGCAGGGCTGGCATAGCACGCTGGGGATCAAACCCAGCTTTAATGTGCTGAGCTATCTGGCTGGCCCTCCAGTACTATTTGTTAAAGATACCTTTCTTACAGTAAACATGTTTGGCTCTTTTGTCAAATATAAGGTGGCTGAGTGTGTTTGTAGTTGTGTCTGCATCTTCTAATCTGTTCCATTGAGCCTCAGTTTTGTTCTTTTGCCAGTACCATGCTGATTTTATCACAGTAGATTTGTAGCATAATTTCAAGTCAGGGATTATAATGCCTTCCGCCTTGCCTTTGCTGCCCAGAATTGCCTTTGCTATTCTAGGTCTTTTCTGATTCCAAATGAATTTTAGGAATATTTTCTCTAGATCTGTGAGGTATGCTGGTGCTATTTTGATAGGGATTGTATTAAATCTGTATAACAATTTTGGGAGTATGGCCATTTTCACAGTGTTGGTTCTTCCTATCCAGGAGCAAGGAATATCTTTCCATTTTCTGAAATCCTCTTCAATTTCTTTTCAGAGTATTGTAGTTTTCATTACATAGATGTTTTACTTCCTTTGTTACATTAATTCCTAAGTATTTCATTTTTTGGATGGTAGTGTGAAGGGTATTGTTTCTCTAATTTCTCTCTCAGTGAGTTTGTGTAGAAGAATGCTATTGATTTGGGGGTGTTGACTTTTTATCCTGCTATGCTGCTGAATTTGTTAATTCTAGGAGTTTCTTGGTGGAGTTTTTTGGGTCTTCAATGTAGAGTGTCATTTCATCTGTGAATAATGATAGTTTAACTTCTTCCTTTCCAATTCTTATTCCTTATGTTTTTCTCTGTTGTCTAAGCCATACCCTATTTTCATAACTCAGTCTGAGATATGGAGGGAGAAGAGTAGAGATGAAGAGATGGGTGAAAGTACCATATAACTAAGTAGAGAGAGAAATAAGAAATAATACCAAAAAAATGGACACGAATGAGTTCTGTTGGAAGTCTTTTTTTCACATTTTTTTATTTGAGTTGTCAGTTTAGTGTTGAGGGTTTTGAAAAGATATTTGTGGAGTACAGGATATTAAAGAAGAGATATGTAATTTGGCATTGAGAATAGCTACAAAGTCATCAGAAGTTGTTGATATATTTGTGTACTTGTAAGGTGGAGAAGATGCAAGGGAAGACAAGGGGCTGGGTAAAATAAGAGCCAAAAGAATAGAGAGAATAGCTGGGCATGGTAACATGTACCTATAATCCCAGCACTTGGAAGGTTGAGGTAAGAGGATTGCCATGAGTACTTCAAGACCAGCCTGGTCTATATTAGTGAATTCGAGACCAGCCTGAATGACATAGTGAGACCCCGTCTTTAAAACAAACAAATGAAATAACAACAAAAACATGAGTCAGGGAAGGATTTTTTTTCAATTTTACAAATTTTAACTTCTAATTTTTGAAGTTAGTGACAAAAGTCTCATTGAGAGCTGAGTGATAAATACAGTAGTTACGACCTTCAGAAATTCTGCCAACAGGGCTGGGGAGATAGCTCAGCAACCTAAGTACCTGCTTGGCATGCACAAGGTCCAGAGTTTGATCTCCAGTACTAGAAAAGAAAAAAAGAAATCCTGCCAACTATATTAGTTTGTCAATTCCAAGGGTAGGGATGGTCAACTTCTGACTTCAAGGTGCAGGAAGAAATAGCAGTAATTTGAGGATTTTCTTTAATCACCTACCTCATGTCCTACCAACAGCTCCTCAGCCCAGAATTTTTTTGTCTTTTTGAAACAGGGTTTCACTATACAATTCAAGCTAGCCTTGAATTCACTTTATAGTCCAGGCTGGCCTTAATCTTGCAGTAATCCTACTGCCTCAGCCTCCTGAGTGTTGGAATTACAGGAGTGTACCACCATGCCTGGCCCAGGGCATAAGTTTAATAGGAGAGAGGGGGGTGAAGACTGAGAAAGCGATTGTAGGAAATTAACAAAGATAGAGTGGAGAACCAGTTTAAACACTCCAATAAGAGTTTGTGTATACAATTCGAATGTGTCTTCTGTACCAGATGGCCTAAGTGTCCTCACATTTCCCTTCTTGTCTTAGTAACGTCTTCTTGCAGCTAGACATGTGAATTTCCCCTTTTCAGCCAGCAGTCACAATCTGACTGTGACCCTAGTAGAGAATCTTATAGAGTCCAAGTTACCAAACTGCAATACAAAATCCACTTATTCATCACAAAATGCCAACACTGCAGTTAAACCTAAATACCAAGGTTTTAGTTTAGAAAAAACAACTCATGCATTAACATTTTTTGTTTAGAAGAAAAACACAATAATGGAGTTTTCAATGATACAAAGAGCTTTTATTGAAAGGTAAAAGTTTGCATTTGGTGTGCTTTTCCACAACTAATGTGAGCTTTATTATTGTATGCATGCTGATAATTTGGCAAACCTTGGCAGGGGTTCCTTGGCTCACATGCTGACAGAGGACTCTGCATGCCCATTGTGGCATGCATTGCCATAGATTCACCACCACTGGCTTAGTTATTCTCTTTCCTGAAGTAGTAGCTGACTTCAAAAGTGAAGCACATCAGGAGGAGATGCAGATGGTCCTGCAACTGGCTCAGGGTAATTCAGGTGTGCACAGAACCTGAACAGAGCTTTATGTGGGGACTTAGGTAGGCCTAGAGAGGGTGCAGATACTGAGTGGAGACTCAGGAGAGCTTAGTGTGCCAAGCAGATACCTTTGTATGCCTGTGATAAGCTTGGGATGCTGGGTAAAGATTCATGTGGGCTCAGGTGCTGGCTGGAGTCTCAGTCCAGTCCAGGAAGCCAGGCAGACATTGGTAGGTCTGAAGTGCAATGTAAAGACTTTAATATGCTTGAGACCAGCTCAGGACATGGCCAGAGACGGGTAGATCAAGGATGCTGGACCAAGACTCGGGCATGTCCAGGGTGCCAAGTGGAGGCTTAGTTGGATGAGAGAGCAATATGGTGTGCTGAGAGGGGACCTAAGGAGGCTGGAACAGGCATGGGGTGCTGAGTGGACCTTCAAGTGGGCCTGGGGCCTAAGTCAGAGACTTGGGTTGGCCCAAGACTCTGGTGATTCTGGCAGGAGCACTTGGCTGTGTGGACTCAGCACCATTCCTTTGTTTATTCTTTACCTAGAGTTGAGGGTGAAGAGGACTGGGAGACCAGTCTCTGCAGTGCTCCTTGTTTCCCTCTGGATGTTTGGGAAGTTCTCTAGATCACCAGATGAGTGGGTTTGGGAGTAGTGTGGACTGGCTTTGGCAAAGCCGATTCCTTTTTTTTTTTTTAACTATACAGACATTTGGTTTAATGTACACATATGTTTTACAAAATTAATTTTGTGTATTGGGGTGTAAGTTCCCTTCCTCTCTTTTCTGAGTATTTCCAGTAGATTTTCCCAGAGTATCCCTGTTATACCTCCTCTCGTAAGCCAAAATTGGATATTGAATTTATGTACTTTAAATTGAAATAACCTACACATGCAGCAAAAACTGTACTAGGGGTCAAATTCAGGGCCTTCATACTTGGCTATATCCCTAGTCCCTTTTATTTTTTAATTTTGAAACACATTCTCCCTGAGTCTTTTAAGTTACCCAGTATGCATTCAAACTTGCAATGGTCCTGTCTCAGCCTCAGAGTCCTTGGATTACAGGGGTGTGCCTCCATGCCTAGGCAGAGCAAAAACTTTGAATTAATGAATTGATAAAATGTACACATCTGTTGAATAATTGCCTAGATCAAGAAATATGAGTATTATCTAGAGGAATATATTTTAACACAGAAAAGCTCTTGGAGTTATTTGAGATAAGGAGACTCTTAGAGATATACCCTCAGGGAAAGGGACAAAAAAATAACCTTCTAACTGGTATAGAAAAGACAATAAGACAATTTGCCTGACACGTCCTGGCTTTTGAATTTGGGAAAGTTTTTCTTCACCTTTGACTTTGGAGAAGGAGTAGTGCTGGGGACCAAACAACAGGGCCTTGCATATTGGCCTCTACCATTGACATTCATAACTCCTACTCTATTCTCTCATATTCTCTCTCCCTCTCCCTCTCCCTCTCCCTCTCCCTCTCCATCTCCCCCTCCCTCTCCCTCTGCCTCTTCCTCTTCCTCTCCCCCTCATCTCCCTTCCTCCCTCTCCCTCTCTCTCCTTCTTTCCTTCATCATACCGGGGGCAATCTGCAACTTACTTATATGCCCAGCCCTTTTTTTTTCTTTTTTGGTTTTGAGAGCAGTTCTTACTAAATTGCCAAGCTTGTGAATTTTCTGCTTCAACCTCCTAAATACCGTAGCTAAGATTGAAAGCATGTACCAGTATGTCCACCCCTCAGTTAACTCTGAACTATGTAATTGATCTTTATATAGGCTTCTGATACAAATATCTCAATTTGGCCCCAGAATGTACAACTTCAAAGATTATAGAAATAATTATCTCTCCAGAGTACTTTTCAAAAACTTGGCAAACCTCTCAATACAAACATGACCTTCAGGAAGGCTTAACAGGATTTTCATTGATGCACCCTAGTTGAACATGAATTAAAAAATCTGCACCCACATCAAATAGCATAATTAAACTTATCTGAACTTCAGAGCATAAAAGATGCTAGTACAAATCATAAAGCAAGTGTGTGAAAATGATTTAAGTATATAAGGGAAGAAATTTAGAAACGAAAAAGGCACTGTCAAAACCAGGCTGATTTATAGAATGAACAAAAGCAGATGCTTACAAATGGAAAACAGTATAGGTTTTTTTTTATATCTGAAGTTATACATCCATGGATTCAACCTACCTACTGTGCATTGAAAATATTCAGAAATAAAATTGTGCTTGTAGTGGGCACATACAGATTTTTCTTGTCATTATCACCTAAACAATACTGTATAACATATATATATATATATATATATATATATATATATATATATATAATGTTCAGGATTATAAGTAATCTTAAGATTGAAGTATACTAAGGATGTACATAGGTTATATGCAAATACATCCCCTTTTTATAAGGGACTTGAACATTCACTGTTTTGATTCCTTTGGGGATCCTGGAACTAATCTCCTGTAGATCCTAGGGCAGGTCTTTCAATGACACTGTTGAAGAGAGAATTTAAGTGGATTATAGATTTTGGGAAATTGCTCAGAAAATAGCACAGACAGAAAAGATAGGAGGATAGGCTATGTGGAGGAAACAATGAGGTCTAACAAATGAATAATTAAAGTTTTAGAATAACTAGAACAAAAGGCATGGAGAGTAATTTCCAACTGTCTACTCAAAATTTTCTGTTGGAAATGTATCTAAAATTTCACTCCTGGTCATGCTTCCCCAGATCTGCCTTTCTCCAAGCCTTCTTCATAATACTAGATAGCAGCATCTTTCTTCCAGTTGCTCAAACCATCCCCAGTTCCACCAAAAAAAAAATATTTGCAGCGTATAATTATTTCTTTTCACCCCCCTATTACCACCACCTCATCTAGAACCGTTCTCATCACTAACTGGAAAAATTACAATAACCCCCTAACTTGTCTTGTGATTTCTTCAATTGTTTATAGTCCAATCACAATACAACACTAAGAGGACTATTCTAGACAATAATTTTTCTAGGGATTGAGCCCAAAATGTCATGCATGCTATGCAAGTGCTCCGTAGCTGAGCTAATTCCCCAGCCTGAGATATTACCGTCTATTTTTTAAAAAATTAGAATCTTCCAATTCTGAAAAGGTAGATTAGACATACCTTTTCCTATTGTACCCACTAAATATGACTAAAATCCCTGCATATTATATATAAAACAAGACTTTGAATATTGGAAAGCAGACATAATAGCTAGAAACATTGAGACCTTTTGTTCCATGCATCCTGGACTGGATACTGAAGAAGCTTGTCATGTGGAAAGACAGTCAAAATAGTCTCAAGAAAACCCAGTTTTTTTTTCTATCCAAAGGATCAAGAAAGAGACAAATTAGTAACACAGAAAACTGTTAGATAATTACTTCTACTCTAGCCAAACATTATAAGCCCCCCGTTTAGCTCCATACCCTCTCTTACAAGCAAACATTGTGTGAAGAGCCACTCTTTCCATGTTATGATGAGATAATTGAACTACCTCCTTTCACCACTGACATGGTATAAGAGAAACCATAGAAAACTAAAAATTCTGTCTTCACCTGATAATAATGATGTAGCACCACATCCTTTCCAGAAGAGGCCAACTCAAACAAGATTTAACTGAGCTTCAATGATAAAACCTAGTACCCAATTTCAGAAATTCAACACCAGAACAGAATATTAAAAGCTGTTAGAAAAGAAACAAATCACTTATAAAGCAGAATCACAGCAGACATCTCAACACAAGCCCTTAAATCAAAGAGCACTTGTCATCAAGTATTTCAAGCCCTAAAAGAAAAAAAATCCTCCAACCCAGATTGATGTACCCCACAAAATTATCTTCAAATTTGATGGCAAAATACTTAGCGAATAAAGAACACCTAAAGAAATTCATGACCACCAAACCAGTACTCAAAGAATTTCTGAAGGATATTCTAGAAAAAGATGAAGCTTCCATAAATCCCAGTAAGTGAATCTACCAGGCAAGGCAAATAATTAAAGAGAGGGAAAGCAATGGAAACCAAGAATAGGGAAATAATATGACAAGGATAAGCTGATTATAACCATCAATGTAAATCAATTCATCAATCAAAAGAAACAGATGGGCAGAATGAATAAAAAAAAAGGTCCAACAATATCCTGTATAAGACACACATTTAACTCAAATAGAAAGTCATAGACTTAAAGGATTAAAAACAGTATTCCACGTGACAACTTAGAAGTAGGGATAGCTATTCTATTTGTAGACAAGCTGTATTTCCAGCCAAGACCAATCAGAAGGGACAACAAAGGTCACTACATACTTGTTAAGGAAACAGTCCAACAATAACAATCATATGTTATGAAGCCACAGAGAAATGGGTTCGATGATCTAAAGTGAGCCTGGGGAGAGTCACATGGAGAGAAAAAACATTTTCTCAAGCTTTCACAGAGAGCAAATTGGTCAAACAATGGCCATGACTCATCCTCATGTCAGACACTGACAAAAGGATGTACAAAAGGCGGTACAGGGCTACAGGATAAATCCTGAGAGTACTTGGCTGACCTTATCAGATACAAAAGTTACATTTCTGGGTATATAGGTCTTTCTATATCTTGGTCTTAACCATCCAGCAGAAAAGTATAAAAACGAGGTATATAAAGTAAAGCCATATTAATACAATGAGCTGTAAAAGGCTCAAGTCAATAACTTCTGAGGATAACCCACTAATATTATAGACTGCTAGACAGTGTTAGATTGTTTAGTTGAATTCAAACACTTACAGTATTTACATGCCAATAGAATATTCACCTCTGACAGGACAAAAAAATTAAAATTAAAAGATACAAAGGAAAGATCATTTTGTATTTATATATACAAAATAGGATAAATTTACAGCTACTTTCGCTTAACTCAATGAGAAGAAAGAGGTGCACGAACAGTGTTTGGACAGAATATCCTGTCTGCTTCTTGTGCTATGGATAACCACTAAGAAGATAACAATGTACAGTGTATTGACTATCAAAACTGTCCTGTTAATCAGCTGTGAAACTGTCTCATTCATATTTATTTCTCAATAAAAAAATAACAATCATTGTGCCATTGCAAATAATCATATGTATCAATTACCAGTACACTCAACTATATAAAACAGACATTAGTGGACATGAAAAATCAGGCACTAACACAGTTCTAATGGAGGACTTCAATTTTCTACTGATACAAAAAGCAACAAAGAGATATCAGAGCTGAACCATAGCTTTGAACAAATGGCCTTAGATATTTACAGAGTTCACCTTGCTCCCCTTTCCCTCTATCTTGGTCACCTTCATTGTTGCAAAAGGCCTACGTCCTTATTTCCTATTATCTTTCATTTTGCTGTACATATTTTGGGTTTCTCATACAGGTGAAACCATATGATATTTAAGTTTGCATGTTTGATTTGTTACAGTTAACTGGTCACATGGTGCATCCATTTTCCTTGAAAAGTTCAAGTTTTCTTTATGATAGTGTAGTACTCCATTGCAAATAAATATCACACTTTCCTTTTCAGTGATCCACATGTCTTTTTGTGCCAGTAGCATGCTGTTTTAGTGTAGCTTTGCGATACAACTTGAAATCTGCACTTATGATGCCTCTTTGTACTTGTTCTTCAGGATTGCTTTTGATATTCTGGGCCTCCTGATTCATTGTTTTCTCTAGTTCTGTGAAGAATGTTATTGGTATTTTGGTTGGGATTGCATCAAATCTATTAGTTTTGGAAGTATTATCAATTTTATAAGGTTGCTTCTGTCTGTCCAGGTAAAGGGCATATCTTCCTATAGAGACAGTAAAGGTAACAATGACAAAAGGCCTTATAGAATGAATACACCAGATAGGGTGAGCAGTTAATTAGAAAAAAAAGGGTATCAGCAAGTAGAAGGAAAAACAGGGTATCAGCAATAGAAAAATAAGGCAACGTTAGAATTAAGTTATTAGCAACCAGTAGTAATTCTCAATGTGAATAGTCTAGTTACCCAATAAAAAGACACAAACTGACAGAATGGATTAAGAACAAAATCCAGTGGTATGGTGTATACAAGAATCACATTTAACCCAAAAAGAAACTCATAGGCTAAAACTCAAAGGATAGGAAAAAATTCCATCAAATAGAAACCCCCAAAAGTAGGTATACCACCTCATAGTTAGAAAAACTGAAGTTCAGGCCAAAACAGATGAACAGAGGCAAAGAAGGTCACTACATATTGGTTAAGGGAACAATTCAATGGGAAGTGATACCAATTAATATATAGGCATACCAATTAGTATATATGCGCACTCAACTTTATAAAATAAGCACTACTAGATGTAAAAGACATGATAAACATAACTAGAAATCTAGTGGGTGACCTCAATACCTCACTATCACAAATAAATCAAGTAGATTAACAAAGAAATATCAGGGTTGAATAAAACATATGAATTTAATAGATATCTATGAGTGTTCCTGCCCTAAACAGTAGAATACATATTTTTGTAAGGCACACATGGAAATTTCTTTAAAATAGGTGACATACTAGCCAATAAAGCAAGTTTTAGCAGAAATAAAAATTGAAATTATACCATGCATATTATATCGTACAATGAAATAAACTATGCAAATACATAGAAATTTTGAAAACTATACTCTTAATCGTTGACAGAAAAAATTGAGGAAGAAATAAAAGTTTCTAGAAATGAATAATGGAAATCCAACATATCAGAACTTAGGGGATGCAATGAAAGGAGTCCTAAGAGGTAAGTTTATAGCTGTGAATGTTCAAGTCATAAAAAGCAAGTCAGCCCAGATACATAACACTACACCTCAATGTCCTAGAAAAATAATGATACAAATCCAAAACTAGTATAAGGAAAGAAATTATAATGATCAGTGAAAGAATCAATAAGATTGAGATAAAAATAATAGTATGAAATATCAAGAGTTCTTTGAGAGAATAAACAAAATAGACAAATCCTTAGCCAATCCAACTGAAAAAAGGAAAGACCTACTTCAATGCAACTAGAAACAAAAAAGTTGAATTCACAATAGACATTACTGAAAATGATTATTAATTACTTCGCAAAACTAAGTAATATATTGGAGGATCTAGAAGAAATACATTAATTCCTACATTTATGTAAATTACTAAAAGTTGCTAAGAAGACTTGAAGTCCCTCAATATTAGTAGACAATGCAATGAATCAATAACAAGATCATATATACTGACCAAGTAGGCTTCATCCCACAGAGGCAAGAATGATTCAACATATGGTAGTAAGTTAGAATATCAGATGAACAGAAAAAAGGACAAAAATCGCATGATCATCTCAACAGACACAGAAAATGCCTTTGATAAGATCCATCATCCTTTCGTGAAAAAAATCAGAAGGACCTTATCCACACCTCATAAAAACATTACAAACCTACTTCTGATACTATATCAAAGGGGAAAATACTTAAAGCTTTCCTTGTAAATTAAGTAACAAGTAAAAGATGTCCAATCTCATCACTCCTGTTCAACATAGTACCTGACCATAGCAAGAACAATTATGCAAGAAAAAGAAAAATGATATGTACAGGACAGAAGGAGTCAAATTGTCATTTGCAGATGACAAGAGCTTGTGCATAGAGCCCCCATGTCTATCAAAAGACAATCAAATTTACTAATGTAGCAGGAGACAAATCATACAAAAAACAATGTTCCTGTATACTAATAATGAACTCACTGAGGAAGAAATTAGAAAGATACCATTTAGAATTAAGGAAATGAAAAGACTTCTACAGAGAAAACAAAGACATCAAAAAATGGGGAAAAAATCAGAACTGAAGAAAATATCCCTGAAACTCATGTGGCATCAGAAGAGACAGAAAGCTCTTTCCTCCCCTCATGGAAAAGCAGAGAAATACATCAGGACTAAGAGAATCAGGATGTGGAACCAGCAAGGAAAACAGGCGACACTGCTTCCAGAGCAGCCTTCCACATTCAAAAAGTTGTCTAAACAGAGATCCCAAACAGGGTCTCATAGAATATTATTTCTCAACTAGCCCTAGTAGATACCATTATAACAGATTAGTCTGTTATTGTAGCTGATTTGGTTGCATATGAATAATCCCAACTCTGGACAGTTTTGTGCCAGTGAAACTGATAAATCCACCATCACATCCAAGGAGAGGGACATCAAGAGTTCCTAACCCAAGAACGTGGGCTGGATCAGACTGCAAAAATGCCTATAATTTGGCAGGAAAAAAAGTCCTGAGTTTGAGTTAGTATCAATATTGTGGTGGAAGAATCAGACACATTGGGATGTGAGCAACATAGCTAATTGGGAATCACATATGCAGTGTCTCATTGGAATATTTAATCTGTGTTTCCATTGGATATCTTATAGGTTTAAGTTTATGTTTATTTAGTAGTGTGAGGATGTGTTGTATTCTTTTGTGGTTTTCTATGTTTATTAGATTGTTACATTTGTATATTCTTTCATTGGCACTGATTTAATAGGTGTCTATATTCTCTCCCTTGTCTCAGCTCCCTATGTAGTTTCTTCACCTCAAAACCCCAGCACAATATCATTAACATGTATCTTTATTCTTTTTCCAAACACAAAAACTCCTCCTTGCAGGTTTTAAATTTCCCCATATTTAGCTCCATTACATTCACCCCTGTCTTCTCTAGTAATATTCCTCAATCCTCCCCATCCTAAGCCTTTGGCTTTGCCATGTGCAACTTAGCATATTGTCCTTCCTATCAGCAAGTTCTGACAACCACATAGCTTTCCTCAACCACAAAATAAAATCCTTTTCTCCCATATCTTGCCCTTGCCCTACAAAATATCCTCTGAAAACTCAATATTAAGCCTTCAGCTCAACTAAAAGTCCGATAAAACCATACCATACATCAACTTTTTCTTCTCATCTACCACTATTTCCCCCTTAAGCCTCACCCTTAGTGTCTGACATTCCTCATCCAAACACTTCCCCTCCTCCCCATTTCACCTCATGGCAGGAAATGACAAATAATAAGCTGTAATACTGTACATAGAGAATAGACAAAGGGGTAAAATGTAGCTGTAAGGATTAGCATATAGAAATGTAAGATTGGGCCAGCAAGATAGCTCAGCAAACTAAAGCACCTGCTTAGGCAAGCTTGGGCAAGTGCAGGACTGTTCAATCCCTGGCACCACATTCTGTGCCAGCCCTGTCCCCAGGGCAGGCTGAGCCAGACACACACAAACACACACACACAGTGTTGTAAGATTGAATCTGTGAATGCTATTATACATAGAAGCAATTTTTTTTGAAAAAAAAGTCAAAATCACTTAAAGTAAATCACAGAATAGCACAGCTGAAAATTATTTAAGTGGAGGCAATGTCTTACTAAAAAATCTCCATATAAACCACAAACTCCTCACTTCTGTAGTCTGCAACTTGCAATGACCCCCAAAAGAGAGGGCCATAGATATTAATATATAGTACATAATATATAGCAATACATATTAATATATATTTTAATGCATATATTAATATATGTATATATTAATGTATGTTTTATATATATAAATGACAGATATAGAATAGGGAAGAAAGGAAATAAAAGCTCTCCAGTGCCCCAACTCCCAGGGGCAATCAGGGAGATCACAAAGCAAGAAGAAAACCAGGTACCAGAAATCTGGAACAAGTTCTTAGAAGAAAATAAGAAACTAGATGAGTTCAAAGGGGAAATTAACCAAAAGTTTATGGCAATTACTGCCTATGCATATGGTGAATTGTGGGAAAAATAGGTAAAAAGGTGGACAAGCTAACTAAAACAGTTGAAACTTTACAACAGGTTCAACAAGGATAAGGAATCCTCATAAAGATGTCAGAAAGAAATACTTGAAATAAAAATCAGTATACAGCTCATACATTACAGAAATTACCATTGTAATGACAGATTATCTGATATTTTGGGGTTTTTAAAATTTTATTAAGCAAATAATGAGACAGTTTCAAAACCGATTAGTAGGACAGTTTCAATAATTAATACATTGCATATTGTTGCCTTAGTGGTTATTCATTGTACAAGATGCAGACATATCTTGTCCACAGACACTATGAGAACAAATCTTTCTATTCATTGAATTAAGAGAAAGTAGCTGTATATCTATCGTAACTATTTTGTATACACAGATACAAAATGATTGTTCATTTGTATCCCCCTTTTTTCATTTAGTTTTCTCAGCAATGGGTATTCCATTGTCATTTAAATATTGTAGGTGCATGAATTCAGAAAATATTCCAATATAGTCCAGTAGTCCATAATAGTAGTGGGTTTTCTGTAGAACTGGCAATATCAGAAGTTGTTGGCTTGAGCCTTTTATATCTCAGCATATTAATATGGCTATACTTTTTATACCTCATTTTTATACTTTTCTGCTGAATGGTTCAGACCACGATAAAGCAAGACCTATATAACAAGAAATGTAACTTTTGTATCTGATAAAGTCAGTCAAATCCCCTCAGGATTTATCCTAGAACCCTGTACCGCAGTTTATAGATCCTTTGTCGGTGTCAGCCAAGTATCTGATATTGAATACAAAGAGTGAATTACAAAAAAGAAAAAGCCCCCCCCAAAAGACTATACAGCAGCTACTAGATGACAAGAAGAAGACCAGTCTAAGGCTAATCAGAGTTAAAATAAAACTAAAAGCACAGATAGATTCATTTAACATGCTTACGGCAATAATGAAAGAAAAATTTCCAAATATAAGAGTTTAAAATACCAGTGACAATAAAAGAGCACCAAAAACATACTGATAAAAGAAGCTCATTAAGGTCTATCCTTTTTAAATTACCAAATATCTAGCGAGAAATCAGAATTTTTTTCAAGTCTTAATAATAATCTTACTGAGGCTGGGGAGAAGCTCAGCAGCATAAGCACCTGCCTGGCAATCACAAGGTCCTGACTTTGATCCCTGGTAACAAAAACAAACAAACAAAAAAAAAACTTTATTGGTTCCACTTTATCTTATGTGCATTATAGGAAATAAAAACATAAGAAGTAAAGAAGAAAGTAATTTGCAGTCATAAGCAGCTTATCTGGATGTGTTCTTGGCTTTTGTGTACATACATGATTGGCATTTTGTGTGACTGGCTTTGTACATTGTGTTGTGCTTTTCCACACATCATGAATATTTACCATTCCAAAATCCCAAAGCTATAAGAGTATTCTT